>NW_013952626.1:680265-682319 GCF_001266775.1 Austrofundulus limnaeus
GTAAAGCGCTTTGGGGGTCCGGAGGGACTTGAAAAGCGCTCTATAAGTTCAGTACCATTTACCATTTACCATTTATGGCACACACACACAAACTACTTCACATCCCACAAATGCATGTTCCTTACAAATGTGGCACCATTAAATACAGAAAATTAACAATGAAATTAACAGGCTTTCCAACTGTATAAAATGTATTTATTATTTTTAAGCATTGTAACAACAAAAAAATAATCTACCAAACGCATTGCCTAAATTTATAAACCAACCAAACACAAACTCCTTTACTTTTTGCTTAATTGCCATATGCTTTTATGTACATATGTGAAGATATCATCTTGATTTCTGAACTGTATTTAATGGATAATTTCAAAATGTATTTGTTGATTGATCATTTGAAACTATGCAGATTTCACCAATGTTGTATAAAGTACCACAAAGTGATACTTGAGTAAAAGTACAAGTATCTTTCCAAAAAGTTACTTTGGTAAAAGTTAAAGTCTCCTTTGTGAATATTACTTGAGTTAAAGTATTAAAGTACCTGATATTTTTTGTACTAAAGTATTGATTTAAAATGAGCAGTTAGATTTTCTGTAATGACATTTATTAGGAGGTGACCTCCCCCAAAAAATGCAGAAATGACTATATCGTATTAAAATAATGTTTAATTTATAAATTTAGGATGCACTAGTCTAGCTGTTTCAGTTTATATACGTACATCAAGGCTGCCCAAACCTTTTCTCCAAAACAAAAATCTATCTGAGGGCTGCGGACAAATGCAATAATATAATTCATGAAATACAAATATTTCTTAAGTACAGTCCTTTTATTTTAATGATTATGTCCTGCTGGAGTGTGACATGATTTGTGTACAAACTAATACGGTATCAGAATTTTATATATTTATACTTCTCATTCAACCACAATTAAATTCACTCTGTCTAGGAGGAACAATTTATATGGATAGTATTTATTTATTATAATAACAAGCTGGAATGAAAACAAACAAAAATGAAATAAAATTAACAACTTTCTACTTCTTGCCTTTTTTTAAAAAATGTAATGAGTAGAAAGTACAGATAATTGTGTGACAATGTAAGGAGTAGAAGTAAAAAGTAGGCTGAAAAATAATTACTCAAGTAAAAAACAGATACCCAAAAATCCTAGTAACAAAGTATTTGTACTTAGTTACTTTACAACTCTGGGTTTCACCAATTGCACAAACGCAATTATTTATCTCGTTTTGGAACACAACCAGTGGTTAAATAGACTTAAATAAAACAGTAAACAATTGACGAAGCTGTTTATCGTGGTGTTGTTGTTGTTAGCTGTGCTGTGTTAGCTACATTAGCTACGTTAGCGTCGGTCGCCATGGTGAC
Organism: Austrofundulus limnaeus; assembly: GCF_001266775.1. Taxonomy (NCBI): domain Eukaryota; kingdom Metazoa; phylum Chordata; class Actinopteri; order Cyprinodontiformes; family Rivulidae; genus Austrofundulus; species Austrofundulus limnaeus. The sequence continues at coordinate 681,642 of NW_013952626.1, forward strand.
CAGCAGCGTCAGCAGGAAGAGCTGGATGCTTGGAGAAGTTTTAAAAGCGAAACACGCTGTTGGACATTAAATAAGCCAGCAGAAAGCCTCCCCTCGTCTCTAATTCTGGTTGAGTTTTTGATACGAGTTTGTCTGCGGCGGGTCTCACCTTCCCACACGCTCCGTCTCCAACCACCACGAGCTTCAGCTGCTTGTCCTGGCTGTCCTCCTCCGAGTCCGACATGACCGCGCGCGCCGGGCTCCGACGGCCCGACCGAGTGAAACCCAAACGCTGCTAACCGGGAGCGGGCTGCTGAACGCAGCTGAACTGGAGTGATCACAGGTGGATTARAGCTGCCGCCATTTTGACTGAAGAACGCCTGGCTGCAGCCCCCCCCTCCCTCCGCGCGGTGTGCGGTCACGAGCGCTGTTTGCAGCAGCGACGGACAGTTCTCTTAAAGCGGGGGGGACACGGTTAGCAGAAAGTCATGCTCGAAGCCCACGGCTGCTCTGCGTGTCAGTGTGCGAGAGTTTTCAGTTTCTCCATGAAGCCCCTTTGTCCTCACAGGAAACCGGAAGCGAGTCCTGCGCGTGACGCGCTGCTGTTGCTATGGTAACAGCGGGGCGAAAACCCGAAATTGAAAACGTGGATATAAACACATTTTGAGAGGCACATGTGTCAAACTCAAGGCCCGCGGG
>NW_013952626.1:682378-690337 GCF_001266775.1 Austrofundulus limnaeus
ATTATTATTTTTGGATGTGCAGTATGAGGCCCTCTTTGTTTGTTTGTTTGTTTGTTTGTTTGTTTGTTTGTTTGTTTGTTTGTTTGTTTGTTTGTTTGTTTACACCTTTTAATACTTTTGTATTGCCAATTAAACAGTAGCCTAGTTTTTACTTTTATTTTATTCAGTTTTGAATGCATTTGCCACTACATCTTTAGCATAGTCTTCTTATCCACACACTGTTTCTTTCCAAACAAGTGAAAATGTTCATCTCAAAACTGTTTCATTTGTGTAGCCAGTCTGGTCTGCATGTAAATATCTAATTTGTTTTTAAATTGTATAGAAAGGATCCCAGTTTTCATTCTGATGGCAAAAACACAACTAATTTAACTTAAAGCCTTTAAGCTATTTTCCTTTTTTTCTCTCTCTTTTTTGTGTCACTTCAGTAGAAAACGAAACCAAATATTAGTTTATTTAGTTTATTTATTTCTTCATCATCAGTGACTTTTTTAAGGGAAGAGAAAATAGAGAAAGAGAGAAAAACAGAGAGATTAGAAAGATGGAAAGATTGAAAAAGAGATTAGAAGTATATTAAATGCACACCAATAAAACACAGGACCACACATCTGTCCGCTCACCTGAAAAATAAATGGATAAATACATCCTTTCTATACAATTTAAGCTATTTTCCAATGAAAATGGGACAAATTCTGATTAATAAATATTTTTAACATTTAAAATTGTGGCATTCAGTATCAAATTTGGCTGATGCAAACTCTTTGTTTGTATGTTCAAAATAAAATAGGCCTATTTGTTTATTAAAAAACAAAAAAATCAACAAAAAAGTATTTTTATATTTTTCCTAAACACATAGGGTTGCATGTTGCAAAATTTTTTTTGTCTTCTTTTCTTCTGTTTCTGAATAATAATCAGTGATTTAACAGATTATTTTGTCTATTTTATCTGTTAAATTATTTACAAGTTAAAAACACGTGTTAAACTGGTCATTTAATCCCTTGGATTAATCTGGTTTGTGGTGTCAGAAGGTTTCAGAWGAACAGTGGAAGCAGCAGAGGAGCTGAGGGAAGGCATGGCTGAAAGCTGATAAAACAAGGAGACACTGAGAAACAAAACAAACTAAGCACAAGGAACATCACGACAAAATGAACCGAATCACTGAAAAAAAAGAAAAGAAAAGCACGGATCATGACAGAGAGCTGGAATCACGCTCCTTCCTTTTTTGAAGAGAAGCTCGCGCGTCTAAACAGAAGGACGGGAAGGAACAGGCTCCTCTTCTTTATTACCTTTCACTAAAAATGAATTTTGTCTTCTGTAGATTAAAACATGAAATAAAAGATAGGTAAATATTTTATTTTACAGGTTTTATCTATTTTTATCTACATGAGAAACAATCGCTTTTTTTGCAGAGCTGAGATGTTCAACAGACCAATATYGTGCGTTGATTTTTGTTTTCCTGCTTTGTTTTGTTTGTTTGCTTATTTGTTTTTGATTTTTTTACATTTTATGAAATTATTATTTGCAGCTGATCCGGAGCACTGTTATAAAATTTAGGCTTCTGGTAGTGTCTTCATGTCTTGTCCAAACAGACGCAAACAGGTTCTTTTCCAAGTGCCAAATCCAAAGTCATGTTGAAATTACGCACGGCCGGTGGATCAAAGTTAATCACTGAGGCTTTGAAGACATGTAGACATTAATCTGTAAATATCATAAATTGTGTGATTTGGGCATTTTGAGTATTTTCTGCCTTGTGTTTGTGTCTATTTTCCCGCAAATAGATTTTATTTAGCGCGTGCAGACTGATGTTATTTTTGCGTAAATCTGCGGATTAAACCATGCAGACCACTGAAACCAAAGTTTAATATGAAGGCTAAATTTAAAAAATAACAAAACATTGTATTTTATAATGGACTGAGTTTGCGTCTTTTGTAGCCTGCGTGAAGAAAACCAGCTGTTGAAAAAGGAAAGTGACATTAAATTACAGTTTTCCATATAGTTCACAATTTAATCCAATTATAAGGAACAAAATGGGCTTAAAATCATCATAGGAACATTATGTCTCTGTAGCCCATTCATGCACAAAATAAAATAACATAAGACGCATTTAGTACTAGATTTAGTGTAATTTATAAAAAAAAAACATCTGGAGCTTCCACACTTAAAATTATTTTTGCAAAGATCAATCCAACAAATTGATTTGGTCGATTTTTTTTTTCTTTGCGTAAATTCAACTTAAACTAAAATGTTTGACAATGTAGATTTTCAATACGCGCAAAGAAGGAAAAGAAAAGTGATTGATGCGTAAAATCTGCGCAAAAGAGACATGAAAGTGTGATTTTTTTTTTTTTTTTTTTTGGAGGAGCCTCTGGGCGTGCGTCAGATTCTGTAAAAGGAAACGTGAAGAAATCCAAATGCCAGAGGAGATGGTGCTGCTGCTGCTCTCTGATGAGGGTGTTTGCATTTCCAAAGTTGAAAGGAAGAACAGCCGCGACGCGTCCATCAGAAATATCCAAAACATGCAGGTCTGACAGGCAGCATGTGAGCCGGTCYACCCATCAGTCTGTCCTACCGGGACCTATAACAGCCGCGCGGAGGTATAGCAATCACGTGGCCTGTGGGTGTGCACGCGCCAAAACAGGATTTAGAACATAAACTGCACTAAAAAACAGACAGAGATGAACCCGACACTGACCGGGTTCAGATTTAGGCTCATTTGTTATTGTGGCATCGATGAAGATCGTTTCATAAATATAAAACATTTTGATGTGCAGCAGATATAAACCCCTGAACACAGAACCAGAACTGATTTGACTCCAATATTTCAGTTCCAAGACCTACATTTAGGGGAAAACACGAGTTCAAGTCTCTCCTAATTTAAAAACAATATAAGAGCACAAACCACCGCCTTTTCTCCTGAAACAGGCGCAGTGACAGGGACCTCCTTGACCCCGGAGTGCTCATGTCGTTGTGTTGACACACGGTCCTAAAGGTATCTGTCAGTTGTCCTGCCCGGGAATCACAGAGCTGTTCATCACTGTCTGACAGACTGTCTGACAGGTGTGTTTGGAAGAAAACTCACGATGGTCCAGGTGGAATCAACAAGGACTCATTTTCTCGTCTCAAACTACAGAAAAAATATTTAAAATCAAACAGTGAAATCTCTCATATATCGATATTTTTTGTCTCTTGTTTTAATTAAAGTTTTGGTGCATTTATCTGACCACAAAAAAAATGAATATAAGTCAGAGCGTGCGTTAAGAAGCTTTTAAATACTTTTTTTTCCGTCTCAGTAAATAAAAATGCATCCAGATGCAAGCAATGCCTGATATGTTTTTTAATGTAATTCAATCAAATCAGTCCAAAAAAAAAAATAAAAAAAACACAAACAGGTCAATTTTCAACCAGGAGTCGGTTTGTTTCCTCTTGCTTCCTTCGTGCCACTCCGAGGCCAACAATTTTCACTGTGACACCAACATGCCCACACTGCATGCGTTTTACTCAGAAATAATGGAACAAATATGCAGAAAAGTGCTTAAATATCTTACCTTTTACAAACACAGCAAGAATTAAAAAACGCACACACACAGACACACAACCTGTAACAGAGTTTTTTTTTTGGAAAAGTCAACGGAATATATTTTTTTGTCCAATCACTGCAGAGGTAGAAAGGCGCATGTAAAATATGAACCAACACAAGATGTTATTTTAAGTCTATTTGGGTCCCACAGTAGGGTCCGGGGGCCCTCAGAGGTCCTGGAGGGGGGTTCCAGCAAACAGAGGAATAGGCTGCTTTTATTTTTGTTTGACCATGTCAGTCCACACAGATCTTTTATAAGGAGGTTCTGTCTGTCCGCTCAGACATTTACAGCTTTTCAGCCTAAATCAGGTTTTTTTTTAAACTGGGGTCATTCAAAACAGACTCTTACTAAAATAAGTATTTTTTTAATATATATATTTRGAATTGTGAACCCATGAAAAAAAAGGGGGTTTGTGAACCCCTCGTGTTGCACAGTGAAGCTGTTCAGAGGCGCAGAGCTGATTAACAGCCCCCTCAGGTCCCCTCTTCGTGTCAGAAAAACATAACGTTTGTTTGGTTCCCGGGAGCAGAAATAATAATAAAAAAGAATAAATACAGTCGGTGGGTTCTCACTGGTTCCCCGCACACGCAGACAGTGTCCATGCGGGGAGGCAGTAAGCGTAGGGGTAATAGTAGGAGGGCTGCAGGGAGAGCAGCGGGGGCCGCAGGATCTCTCCCGGGCTGTACTGTCTCTGGTCGTCCCGCACCAGGACCTTCACCGCCACCTTCTTGGCCGCCGGGGTGGACGCCATCAGGTCGGCGGCCATCTGCCGGCGTTTCGTCTTGTAGCGACGGTTCTGGAACCAGATCTTGACCTGAGTCTCTGTGAGCTTCAGGGAGGCCGCCAGGTCGGCGCGCTCCGGCCCGGACAGGTACCGCTGGTGGTTGAAGCGGCGCTCCAGCTCGAAGACCTGCGCGTGGGAGAACGCGGCCCTGGAGCGCTTTTTCCGCTGCTTGGGCTGATCCAGGCTCTTCTCGTCCAGATTGCTGGAGTCTGGGGCGAAGGAGACACACAGGTGGAGCGTGCATGTGATTTCACAAATTTGCATTCAGGAGGGGTGAAGGCACAGAAATAAAACCGTCTCTTTATCTAAAAGAGGCAGCAGATTTCATTGTTTACTTTTAATGGTCAGTTTGAAGAAGTGCAATTTTATTTGAACTCGTGAGGTAAAAATGCAAATAGATTATATAATAAGATATCTTTTATTTAATCATGTAAAAATCTCATCACGCATAAAAACTTGTTTTTTTAGGAGACACCTGATCAAGAAGACGCATCCAACAAACACAACACAAAATACAAACCACTATTTAGCATTTACAATCAAATCATTTCTGCAAAAATATWTATTTTCAAAACTATCTTGAGGATCGTATTTTTAGAAGTTTGCTAAATTACATATCCAAAAATAAATATTTACTCATACAAACATTACAGATTTGATAGTGGGATTGTAAAGTGGGACTTAAAATGGACGACGTGTTCTGTTGAAAGTCGTGCGTAAAAAGGATATGTCGTGCGTAAAAAGGATAATTCGTGCGTAAAAAGGATAATTCGTGCGTAAAAGCTAGTCGGGTGTGGACAGGTTCTTTTTTTCCCTTTAAATTAGGCCTGGTATACACAATGGCAACATACAATATGGTTCCTCACAACTTTATATAACATATGTACTCAACAATCAAAGTGCATTTGGAGTTAAAACTGCCCGTTTTTGGATCCAGTCGGAGTCAAACTTAGCTTTCTGTTTCTTCTCCACTCTATCGGACCTGACTTACCCGTGGCATTGCTGGGCTCAGTGTCGCTCTTTACGTTCTCCGCAGCTGCAGATTCGTGGTCCGTCTCCTCCTGCAGACTCTCCTCGGGCACATCCGAGCCCGGCTCTCCGTCCTTCTCCGCTTTGCGCTCCGCCGGAGTCTTCCTCTCGGTGTCGTCGCTGAGCCCCGAGTCCGAGTCGTAGCTTTTCTGCTCACACGGCTCCCCATCATCATCATCGTCGTTATCATCATCGTCGTTGATGTTACTTCCCCCCGATCCTCCGCTCATGCCCCCGAATATTTTCCAGCACGCCGTCTTGGAGAAGCACACGTCCACATCTGGCAAGTGTCGGTGGTCGTCCTTCTTGTTCAGGATCGCCTGGATGGAAAATGGCATCAGCGAGTTGCCACGAACGGCCATCTTTTCCCTCCTTCCTTTCAAACGAGCTCTCGGTTTTCAAGTGAAGTGATCAGCTCGGGTCTCGGTGGAAGTAAATGTCAGTTCATCCACATTTTGGACTTCTCCCTGCTGGCGCGTCACAGCGGGGGTTTCTGCTCGCGTCCCCGCGGGAAAAACAAAAATACAAACTTTCTGCTACATCCGCAGAGGCGATGCWGCTCCGCTCCACAGCTCTGCCATCAGCTCAGGCTCTCTGAGCTCCCCGGCCCTTTTCACCCACTTCTTTTTTTTCTAACCAAACACCCTCACCTGTGACTGACACACGCTCCTCGGCCGCTCCTATTGGCCCAGAGAGGAGGAAAGGCTTCCTTTGATTGGCCACTGTAAACGACGTCACGCTGCCTTCAGCGGGGTGGAGGGGGAAAAGTTCTGCAAAGTTTTGATGAAGTTTTTTTTWATTTAGATTTTTTTAGGAGCTTAAACTGACATGAGGGATGCAGGAAGAGTGACTCGTTTCAGTCCAAACTTCCCCCTGAAAGGTAAATCAGTTTGTGTTTGCACAGATTCAAAACATATATCTTTGATTGTGTTGGATATAACTAAAATTATTTACAAATTTAAACACAAAGTGGGAAAAAAATAACGTGCTGGAATTTTTCAAAACTCTTGCAGTGAAAAAAATAATCTGGAATCCGAATAAAGTGTTTAAAAATCGACGACAGCAACATTTCCGGTGGTTTATTGCGGTACGTAAACGCAACATCTTTCCGATAATTTGTAGGAAAAGTTCTGAACCCTGCAGGATCACTCAGGTCTGATCCGGGACGGTCTTGGACCTGGGAGCAGCAGCAGGTGCGCACCAAGTCGCTCAGGTTTAGGTTTTATTTATCTATTTATAATCTCAGTTTTATTTAAGCTCAATTAGAAATGGGAAAAAATGAAATAAAACAGTGGCTGATTAGTTTCAGTACAGATTCATTTCAACACGGTGCATATTCGAGGGAGGAAAAAAGCTGAGGAATTATCTGTATGTTCCAAAATGTTGGCTTATTTACAGCCAGATTTTTATTCTCTGTCTTGTTTCTCGTGTTGAGAATTAGCTGCACATGAGCACAACTAAACACATGAAACACGGAGATAAAAAAAAGCGCAGAATAAACATACAATTTTAAACTCAATAAGTTATTATATCKTGATAATTTAATTATAACGTAACAACACTGTTGAATGAATATGGCAGTAATTGAAATTCAGTCTTTATTCCCATTTTTAAAAGATGATTTACCGACTAATTTATTTTTGAATCAAATTATGGAATTTTAAACATATCATTTTTGTATTTTTGTGTTTTTAATTTGTGTATAATCTGAACAAATCTGAAGTTTGTTGATGAAAACGAAAAATTCATTAAGTTTACTAAAAAGCGTGATGACCCATTTAGTTTGATCACTGTGCAACAAAATTATTATTATTTGTCTTGACATTGTGCTGTGGTAAGCTCCGTGATCAGTGCCGCTGTCTTGTAAAGCAGAGGTTGTGGGTTCGAGTCCCGGGTGCGTGAGGTAACAGCATCCATGCGTAAAACGTGTGCCAAAACTTTCACTCGCTGTGCCAAAGGGAGCAGCTGAAATAAAACTGTATTTTTAAATCAAAAGTGTTAAAAGATGATATAATAACGACTTTTTCTATTTTTTTTTCACATAAATATTTTTCCAAAAGTGTGTGCTCTGCATGCCGCACACAGAGGGGAAAATATATAAAACATATTTTCAAGGATAAAACAATAATAATCCTGAATCTTGATACCAAATTTAAAAAAAAGTCTTTGAACCTGCACTCAAGAACATTTTGACATTTACTGATGCACGTTTCTAAAAGAAAAAATATGTAAATACAGGGAGGAGAAATATTTATTCTGAGATTTTTGTGTTTTATCAGAGAAACGCGCAGATTTAATTCTGATGCATCTCGTCCTGTTACTGAAATCACCTCTCCGACTTCCTGTTTGTCTTTGGTCAAAAACTTTTCATCCCGTCACGTCGTTTCAGCTCAGTTTTGTTCCCTGTGATAAAATGACGCATAATGTGTCTGCGTGTGCGCTGAAAGGCTTTCTGCGCCATTGCTCGGGTGGCAGGGTGGGCTGTTGGCCTGATGGCACCATGAGGACTAAAAAAACACAAAAAAATCTGCTGAGGCGCACACACACACACACACACACACACACACACAC
>NW_013952626.1:690430-695463 GCF_001266775.1 Austrofundulus limnaeus
TTAATACTTTTCTCTCTAAGAATGTTGATTTTTTCCCCACCTGCATTTTGTTAAGTAATAAATGAGTGTGGAGTAAAAATGACAGCAAACAAAACCTGATGTGTGAAACATCAGAAAGCAGCTAATTCAACATTTTTWAAAGCTTTATTAGTGAAATAATAAGAAATACAAACGTGTCAAATAATTAAGTATTTTTATTATACTTTAAGCACAAAATAAGGAAAACCTGTTGATTTAAAGTGATAAAAACTCTGCGATTATTTCTTTGTTTGTTTAATCACAGTCAATAATCATATTAAAAAAGGTCCTGCAATCAGACTGTTTACTTACTTTTTATACTTTTGAACATTTTACTTTTAAATTGTATACATATGCATATTTTAAATATTATACTATGTTTTTAAGGTCTTATATTTCTGCATATTTTATGTTTTGCGTGCATTTGTTTGCACATTTGTATGTTTCTGACTAATGTTAGTTGTTTAACACTTTGTTTTTGTTTGTGTGTTTGTTTGTTGTTGTGATCCTCCTGCACCAACTCGAGGACATCTTCCTCTTGTAAACTTCTAAATCTGGTTCTGATCAGGTGGTCTGCAGTTTCCCTTTTTTTTTTAAACAAAAAAAATGCGTTCTGGCTCCCTCTGCTGGTAAAAATAAGTAACTGCTGCTGTCAGAACAATTAAAAAAAGTTCATCTTGAAAGATGAGAAGCTAATTTTCTACCTGGAAAGTTTATATTTTGTTCTATTTTTCTCTCTTTTTCTCAGTGCAACACTGAGGTGAGATTCCCAATACATTTCCAGTAAAGAAATAAACTTAAACGGCGTATTAAAGGCCATTACATTAGAGGTCATTGCCTCCACCCTCCTGTCTTCTTCTTACTTTTGTCTGAGGGTTTATGGATAAACACACCAGTTACCCTGGTAATGTCTTTTTAACTTTTTTGAGGTATGTATTTATGAAAATTCGAATATTATGAAAAGTTTTTTTTTGTAGGCTATTTTCATTTTTTAGCTGGCACACAGCACATCATTGCTGCCAAATTGCCAAGAGCCATTTGCTGTAAATGCTCCCAAATGCCCTCTAGAGTTCTCATCAACGTCAGATCCACCATGATGGCCTCCCTTAATCAGCTTCAGGGTTGGAAAGTGGAAGGAGAGAGAAGGGGTACGGATTGGGGTGGGGGTCTCCGCCAGCTTTAAGTGTGCTTTTAGTCAGCTGAACCCTCTTTCCCACAGAAAACGTATCCTTGCATGCGACGGAGCTTTAAATGTTACAGAACACTTAATACAGCAAGACCCCAAAAAGTTCCCCTGTTTCCTGGAAGCTCTTCAAAACATCTCAGCAAAAAAAAAAAAAAATACAAAACTTCGAGACTGCAGAGGGGGGAGCAGCCATGCTGTTCCAGTCCAATTAATGAGTGTGGAGACAAGATTTATCGTTTATTTTCTGCTCTGCCATCCTGACAAACGAGCTCCCATCAGCCCCTGGCATGCCACAGATAATGCACGCAGCTCAAGCACATCATAAAAGGCTTCTGGGGTCTGAGGGGGGGGCCTACTCTCCCGCCTATCCTGGGCCCTTCCCTGCTCTGCTCACACCTAAATAACGACGTCCTTCAAAGCCTCTCAGTGGTTTCATGTCCCATGCAAAACAGCACTTTTGAGCAAATGAGTGGCTGCAGTTATGAAGACTTCAAGGATCATTTAGAAATTCTTCAGATATTGTGAGGCAGTTTTTTTTTTAGTTGTGCAGCTGCAGCTTCTGTTTCATGAATGAATGAAGTGCCACATTTATCTCTCTCAGAGGTGTTCAGAACGCACAGGAGGGTGGGGCTCTGCTAATGCACCCATATTCTGCACCCATTAGTAACCTTTKTGTGAAGAATTCCAGGAGCAAATGTTCAAACTATCTGTCCCCAACACAACCGCTCACATAATCTCTTTAAACATGTTGAAGTCAGCCCTGTCTGTTAGCAAAAATGTTTCATGCAACCATAGAGTTTAAAGGGCCTGTGACATCACTTTTTTTAAAATAAACATGAATGCATTTTTGGAACGATAACATTGATAACATATTGCGAAACAAATTTCATGCCGCTGAGATGAACAGTTGTTGAGATATTTGCATGTGAAGAAACAGGAAGTGATGTCAAAGGGGAATGTCTGAATACGAGAGTATTGTTACAACACAGACTGCAGAGAAGAATCTGATRTTTTTGTAGATTATTTTGAGTTGCTCTCAAAGAGAGATGAAGAGTTACAGTTTAAATGATTTTGTTTTAATAAACAAAAACCAGACAGTTGATTTTATTATTGAGTTCCCCTTTGACGTCACTTCCTGTTTCACTTTGGCTGAGCCAAATTCAAAAGAAAATAGGCTAGCTATGTGACAAAATGGGTAAAATGATCAGTACTATGTCAATTTTCTTAAGTAAAAAAGATGTTTTCTCTGACTTTTTGTATTTGAAGGGTAGGCATGTCATAGGCACTTTAAAATAGATATATCATGTAAAATCCACCTTTTTAGCCTTTAAATGCATTTTGTGGTGTACTTGGAGTAGGAGTACAAAAACATTTGAATTCTGTAGATATCTTTATATTCTTTTTGGGCCATACGTTCAGTTTTCTCTATTTCTAAACTATTACGTTAATTTGCTGCAACAGAACTGCCAAATAAGGTCTGGACTTATCAGCTAAAGTATCTTCATTTTCCTCTGGCTCTGGATCAGACTCTGGCTCAAACGTGTACGGCTGGATGGACAAGAAGAAATATGAGAGTGTATTCATATGAATCTTTCTTTGGGAAGGACCTGACTTTTATTTTCTTTATATATAATTATTTTAATTTATTTTTATGAAAACAGGGGCAGATATAATAAGCCTTTTCCCTATTTTTTTCTGCTTCTTTCTATTTTGTTTATAACTTGTGTTTTTTTTGTAAATGTTTTATTTTGTTTGTTTTTAAATTTATGGATTAAAAAAAGAATACCCAGAGTGTTGCTTTGACTCATTCATGCATGTTTGAAATCCTTGAATCTCCCGTGGTAGTCATGTGGAGCTGCCTAAACACTTGCTAGCTAACGGTAGAAGGTTCTTAAAGAGTCAAAGGCTAATTTCAAGGTGTTTAGATAGACCATGATGCAAAGTCAGATTTATTTTTGATATATACAGCATTTTCATAACATAGCTACTTGATTGTGTAATTGAACTATATGCCAGAAAAATACATAACASCCCCTTTAAATAATTTGTAAATGAAAATTTTCAGCGCCGCTGTATAGTCGTAAACTCCTATCAAACTAGAATGGACCGGTCTGGAAGCTGGAGGATGATAGTGTGCAAAGCCTGGTAAAAAAGGGATGAAAGAGGGGCTTGTGGAGTTACAATAAGGACCAATTCAGACCAGAGCATTGCAGTTCCACTTTATATAGAGCCACCTGAAGGATTTAAATGTGAAAAAGAAGGATTTTAAATCACGATATGTTTCCTTTAATGAAAATCTCAGGAAGTAATCACTGAATGGTAAACATTTATTCAAAATGGCTACCATAGCTCATCTAGGAAACGCAGAAAGGCCTCCAACTCTCTGAACTTTTCAGATATTGAGCTAGAATTGTTTCAAGCTCTGGTTGCGTCACGAGGCGAGCGATCTGCATTCCGTCAAGAAATGCCAGTTTGATTTTCAGCGTGAGTGAAAAGTACAAACGTGGTGTTTTCATGACTTCACCCGGTGCTGACAGACTGCAAACAATCCGCCTGACTCCATGTGGGCGAGTAAACACAAAGTTRAGACATTTCTCTGCACTTAGCTGCATAGTTGTCGCGGCCTCAGATGCCAAAAGTCAATCCAAATCTCCACTCAGCCGCAGAATTATTTCACTACTACAGGAGGRGGAGGGGGCGAAGAAAAGAAACTGTAAGACTCAATGCCACCTTCCCTCCCAGCGGCCTGTCGTTGGCTATTTGTCAGACTCTTGTATGAAACACTTCTGACATTAAACACCTGTTAACTTTTATGTCTTGTGAGAGGAGTGGCTGAAAGGCACAGCATTATGTTCAGTGCCAGCCAGCCAGACCAAATCCCCAGTAGAGGAAAGACCACTCCCAGAGCAGAGGGGCAGCAGCAGGAGCGAGCCCCATTCCCCCCSCTGCAGCAGTCTGTGAGGATCCCCCACATTTAAAACCAAAAGTTAGATCAATTCCAGTTGACAGCTGTGTGAAACCGCCATCTTTCCACGGCTCTGCTGCGCAAACTGCACAAGTACCACCTGCAGACCTGCGGGAGAGGGACAGGCGGGAGACGTGAGGCCGTTTATGGAGCTGTCCTCCTTCAGGTTTCCCTCTTTCTGCTCTTTATGGTTTGGATGACAGGTCTGAGTGTGACCTAACAGAGTCCAGGAGAGCAGAACCACTCAGAGCCCAGAGCTTCACTTGTTAGGGAACATCAAAACATCTGYTGCGCAATTTGTTTCTAGCTCTTCGAGTTTTTCAGTGAATATTTTTATCTTCTTTAGTCTCAAGTTGTTTCCATTAAAGAAAGTCAGTGATGGAAGAAAAGATGGTCTGGTTTGGAGTACTTCTACTTTACACTTTTCAGCAAGTATTTAATAGTAACTTTTTGTCTGAGCTGTCTTGGTTTCTTAATAATTAGATTAAAAAACTTTATGGTTTTAAGAACATAATTGTGCATGAAGCTTAAATCGAATGATGCATAAAAAGGGAAGCTGGTGTTGATTTTATACTGTAGGTGGGTAGAGAAAACAAGTAAGAGCAGCACTTCAAAATATTTTTACTCAAGTAATATTTGCCATCCAAGAAATTACTCAAGAGTAAAAAAGTGTTTTGTAAAGAAGCACTGATTAGAACATCTGATTTAATGTTTTACTGACAAAAACAAAAAAGTTATGAGCACATGATGGTGTTTTTAAGAGAAAATACAAATAAATGATTTAATTACAAAATAAATTCCAGCAGATGATACATTTTTCATTTTATGTATTTTATCTTATATCATTTTAAACTAGAGTTGGGC
>NW_013952626.1:695473-699581 GCF_001266775.1 Austrofundulus limnaeus
ATATTGCAATGCATCAATAGCAATAGTGGCAGTGGTAATAGAATAGAAATAACAATAAAAAATTTAAATGAAAATAAACAAAATACAGTACATGGCAATAAAATAAAATGTGATACTGTGCAGGTAAATTACATTGAGGTGTGCAGTTGAGTCAAATTAAGTCATTTCCAGTCGTGTGCATAATGTGCRTGTGTAATAAATATTGTAAACGGCAGATATTTACAGTTAGTTTCACAGTACAGAAACATTAGATGTGCAATAGCCACAAGATTATTTAGGTACTGACTGAGAAACAGCGATGGTTACTGTGCAAACAAGCACTTATTGAGTTTGTTGGGAGCAGTGCTGATTGTAGAGTCTAACAGCTGCTGGGAGGAAGGATCTGCGGTAACGCTCCTTTGTGCATTTAGGATGCAGCAGTCTGTCACTGAAGGATTAATTCTCGGTGCTGCAAATAAGAAACTTTTTTTTTTAAAGTTCTGTAATTTATTTATCATAACTCCGGTTTTACTTGGTCTATCAACACAATTTAAAAACTAATGTACAGCCCGAAGTCTACTTTTAACACAATTTGGAACAGATTTTTACGGAGAGCAATACTTTCCCACTAGAGTGATTTAAATTGGTCACTGACTAGGATATGAGGGTGTCCAGGGGATTCTTTGTCATAATAATCATTATCGGCTAAATACCATAATTAATTGTAATTTTTTTTGACAACATTGCCCAACCCTAATATACACACACACATATACACACACAAGAAGTCTCACTTCAACATAAAGGTGTGCAACTCGCTCGTGCACTTCTGGTTAATCTAATTTTCAATCAGTGAAGTTTTGTGGGTTGAGTATTCCAAAATTTTACTAAATTAAGAGTGGCATTATTTCATATATTAATATTACTCAAGTAAAAAGTACAATGAAGGAAAACTTCTACTAAAAGTACACCCCCGCCCCATTCCCTAAAAAGTTACCCAAGTAAATGWAACTGAGTAAAAACACACCTGGTAATTTAAGAGATTATAATGAGAATGAAGCATCTGTTTTAAACATTAAGTCTGAGGTGAAGCTGGAGGTAGAAAATGTTAAAAAGAGCTAAAAGCAGGTTATTGATGCTGCTTTATTCTGGATTCTTTTAATCTTTATTCCTGATGTGAGGTCTTTGCAAAGTCCCTCAACTATTCAGAAAACCTGCCTGGTAAATCTGGAAAAAAAAAGATTTTGGACTACAATGTTAATAACCATTAAAAATAAATTCTTCTGTGAGTGAGCGAGTGAAAGCTGCACTGTTTGTCTGCCAGACCTGGTGGTGGGGGTGAAAACTGATCCAAACCTTTTAATACGACTTGTTGAGYTAATATTCTAAGGCTTGGATTGCAAAAATCAGGAAATACCTGCCAGAGGTACACCTTTAAGGAATAAAAACTTGGCAGCCCGTGGGAAACGGTTTAAAACTTTCAACCAGACTTTGTGTGTCCTCCCTGCTGGACCGCGAAGGTTCAGGCGCAGCGACTGAAGCTGCCCGACGCGTTAACGACAGTGGGATATTTCACTCGGAGTTTGTCAGTTTTCTCCCTCATTACCAGGCAGGAATGTCCCCTCCTGTTCTCAGACGATTGGTTTGTTTACACGTTACAGACAGAAAATCCTTTTAGGAAACACAGAAGATAAGGGTCAAGATGTAATGAGGGCAAACAATGAAATTCTGAAGAAAGTGGGAAGAATAAAAGCTGAGTTTGTGCTTTTTATGAGAAAATTTCACAACAAACGTATTATTAGCTGTAAAATTTCAAGTAAATTTAATTTAAATATATGAGGCGCTCATTTTAGTCAATAAGTAGTAGATTAAAAAATATATATCATTACTGTGCATAAATTATGGAAATTGATTTATAAGATACGCACTGAATGGTTTTTTTAAGAATTTATTATAAAAACAATAACTTCTTTGCATTTATGACTTGAACAAAAAGACAATAAKTAAAAAACTAAAGAGTTGATTTAATCAGTGGTTTTCAGTGATAAAACAAATGAAAAAGTTAAAAAATTGAACACAATTAGTAACTTTTCCTTCATCAAATGGTGGTACAAATATGATGTGGAAAGTTGAGCATTTAAAAGTGTTGTCTTTTTAAAGAAAAAAAAAACAGAATTTTTTTTTATTTCATTCACAGAATGAGTAATACAAAATAAAATTCAGAAAGAAAGCTATGACGGTAAACTCTGGTCCAAACATCTTTATCWCACAGCGCAGCTCGGCGGAAACATTAGGCCTCTGATTGGCCTGAAACGCTCCAGTTCTCTGAACAAACCACAAGTCTGATCCAAACCACATGGATGTAGAGGATTCCTACAGATTTACACTCAGCCTTCRGAGCAAAGTGTAAAATATTCTCCTGAGCTTTTCTTTTTTTTCCCCCCCCCGGTACGGACAGAGAGCGAAGCACAAACGGCTTCTCATGCCGCCGGCCTGCAGAGCTCTCAGAATGCGGAGTGTAAAAACAACACTGCAGGGGGCGCACCGTTCCAMCGCCGTCAGAGGTCTTAGCGCTTGGCTCTCTTGGAGGGGGGCTCCTCTGATTTCTGTCCTCCCCGCGTTCGCACAGCGGGGGGGCTGGCCTCCCGTTTACGGCCCCCCTTGGCTGCTGCCTGGACCCTCGTCCCGCTGCAAGAGKGGGGAAAACAAGGAGCAAGTGTCAGTCCAGGATTGGGCCTAGGCTTATTTGTGAAACATCCTGCAATAACTCCTGACATGCACACAGACTGGAGCCTGTCTACAGGGGGGGCTTGGTCTGAAAAAAACCTGCCTGGGAAACATTTCAAAACACGGTTCAAATGTCAGAATTTCTTCTAAAGTTCCCAGAATTTTAAATAGAGAAAAGCTTTTCCGAAAAAACCCAGCTCTGAGGATAAAACCCTGACAAACGGTGCTGAAACAAACAGTAACGGTGCATTTTCTCCAAACTAAGAATTAACTATGAAAGTTACAATCATTAAGTCTCTACACTTTGTGCTTTGAGCATTTRAGAGTTCTGAAATTACATTTTTTGAAATGATTTAAATGTACTTTCACCTATATTGTCAGCTAATATGTTAAAGTGGAAAAACTAAGGTTAAGCTATTTCTAATACTTCACTGGCTGTGTTTCCATTCAGGGGCTGCAACCTTCCAAAGATGCGGCCTACATGGGCAAGGTCCTTTGTGGACCAGAAGAAAGTAGCATTTGGTGAAGTTGGGCGGTCTAGCCTTCAGCTTCGTTCTCACCCGTACCCCGGGCTAAGGCCCTGTCRCCGCAACCGTGACGATGCTGACGAGAATATTAATAAACACGTCTACGCAAATGACAAAAGTCTAACACAACCGCTTTAGACTTTCAGTTAAACTGGACTCATGTCTCTCGCATCGRCYRCCATTACAAGAAAATAAATAAATAAATAAATTCTCCCAGTCAGAAAGCAATGCATCTTGGAATGGGGCTGGTGAAACAGATCCAACGTCCCTCAAACAAGAAGAAAAGGAGGACGTATTTGTGTGCCGCAGTGGGAGGGGCCTTCGAATTTGGACGGCCTTCAGTGCATCATTGTGACATAATCAGCCTTCAAATTCWACCTTCGAAGGACGCAGCCCCTGAATTTGGACGCAGCCGTAGTAACCAATGTAGGAGTTGCGCCCACATTGGAAAAACCAGAGGTCTGTAAAGTACTTGGAAAAACTAACTAAGTAAAAGTAAAATTACTTGAACAGAAAATGACTTTGGTAAAAATAAATGTCACTGATGAGAAAACTACAAGTAAAAGTCTGTTTACTGTTCACAAAAATTGGGAAAGTGAAAGTACTTTTACACACTCTCTAAGAAATAAACTGTTGAATTTACTGAACTMAACTGGTTCCACTAAACCAGGTTGAGTAAATTGAGTAATATATGTATATTATTTGCTCAATTCACCCAACTAGGCTTAGTGGAGCCAGTTGACATGACTAAATTCAACACGTCATTTTTTAGAGAGCATCAACAACTTCTTTCATGATGAGTTTGAACATATTTAATTTTGTAATGAGGTATTAAATTTTAAAGTAAAGTAAAAGTATCATTTTCAGCTTTAAAA
>NW_013952626.1:700811-707983 GCF_001266775.1 Austrofundulus limnaeus
TGTAACAAAGTAAATGTACTTAGTTACTATAACCTCTGGGAAAAACTAACRAGAGAAAACTTATGACCATATTAGGTCATATGTTGCCTTCCAAAAAAAAGGATGCCAAAAATGTAAAATAAATAAATAAAATTGTAACATTATATATATGGTGGTTTATTAATCTTTTAAATCAGATAAATATATAGGTGTTAATTTCCCTGAAATATAGTCATAATTAACCATTATTTCTACTGGAAATAAACATTAAAGAGTAAAAATAAATTATATAATAATCATAAATTAGTGTCTTATTACATGTGTTTAATATACATTCTTCTAAAACATGTTAGGCCAGAATTTATTATTTTCAAACAGAGCTAATCAGTCTTGTGTTTCTTGGATTAAAATGTTTTATTTTTTTTATTCTTTTCCACAGAGTAAATGCAGTTTTGGTCATATTCTGGTTCCTTCATGCTGCTGAAGCTCACCGTGTGCCAGCTGCGGTCTCCTCTTTATCGTTCTGACGGCTCGCCCGGGTGGATGGTTTACTCGGCTTATTTCTGAGAAGCAATAAAAGAAAATCATTGCTTTGGTGCTAAATTTTCCTTCACTGGCAATAAATGTGATGAAACGGGTGTTCTTCGGAGAGGTTCGGGGCAGATGTTTATGCGTCAACACTGCGAGGGGATGAGAGTGCTACTGTTGCACACGCCACACTTCAGTATTTACGGTGTCGCCGGACGTTTTGTCAACATGAAAACTTTAATGAAGTTCATTTTGCGGATTCATTACGTGGCTCGAGCTACTAAATAAAACTCGAAACTACCTTTCAGCCTCCAGGCGAGACGCCAGCCGAGTCGTGGCTCTGGTTGAAGTTTCTTTTTCGTCCTCTTCCTCCTCCTCTTCGTCGTTCTGCTCGGGTTCTTTTTCATCTGCTTTATGTTCCTTTTTATCTGAGTCAAAGRTGGAGGTTTCAGGCGGTTATTAAACATGCTCAGCTCTACTCTTTACAACACGATACAAAGTATAATAAAAATCCGTACTTCTTTATTTGGGTTCCCGTTTGACTCATTTTCAGATAAGCACTGGCACTTTTCCAGCAAAGTCCTTTTGTTTTCAATATAAATCAAATTAAAGTTATTTTACCTGAATCCTCTGCAGCTGCAGCCTTTGGTGGCCGTCCTCTGCGAGCAGGTTTCTTTGGAGTTGGCTCCTGGTCCTCCTGCTGCTCCTCCTGAGCCTGAAGAGAAAATCAAACATCTGAGTTTTTATAAGTTGCTCACATGCTGAGTGTGATTTAACATGAAGATAAAAATACAATTTTTAAATGTCATTTCAAACATACGTCTGGTTTCTTCTCACTGCTGCTCTCCTCTTTTACATCCTCTGATTGGCTCACAGAGGGAGAACCTGAAAAGAAGTCATGCTTCAAATTTTCTCTACAAAATACGAGGTTTTTCTGCAGACGTTCAGCTGATGAGATCCAACAAGCTTCATGATAACATTTTAGGTTATTTTATTTTCTGTGTGTGTGCAGGGTTCCTACAGTTTAATGCAAGTTAAAATTAAGACCTTTTACAACTTTTAAATGCCAAATTAAATTAAAATTAAGACCTTTTAAGACTTTTTAATGCCAAATTAAATTAAAATTTAAGACTTGTTAATGCCAAATTAAATTAAAATTAAGACCTTTTACGACTTTTTAATGCCAAATTAAATTAAATTTAAGACCAATTTCACAAAAAACAAAAAGGACAAAAAATAAAAACTGGCAGAAACTGATGAATCAAAGTATTTTTGGTTGAAGTATTCAAATACTGCTAATAGACCAATAATTTTTATCCATATCCAACTGCTTTTTTTTGTCAAATATAGCAAAGACATTCTTAGCAGTCAATTTTAAACTTAATTTCATTCCTGGAAATTCTCTAACGTCCCAGAATTTGGAGTTTTAGGACCCGCAGTGGGGTTTCAACCCCAATTTGCTGCAGATGAAATCTTAAAGTGCCGGTGACATCAATTTTTTTGTAAGAAATGTGAATACATTTTTGGAACATATTACAAAACWAATGTCACACTGCTCAGATGRACAGTTGTTGAGATATTTGCATGTG
The DNA here is from genome assembly GCF_001266775.1 of Austrofundulus limnaeus. NCBI lineage: Eukaryota > Metazoa > Chordata > Actinopteri > Cyprinodontiformes > Rivulidae > Austrofundulus > Austrofundulus limnaeus. The sequence goes on from NW_013952626.1 coordinate 702,908, forward strand.
AAATAACAGGAAGTGATGTCAAAGAGGAATRTCTGCATGTGAATGTTCAARTTTTGTTTTTTACCAATTATTTTAATATTTGAGAYGAATTACAGTCATCCTATGTACGATGTGTTAACRTTTTTAAGACTTCTGAAAGATTGATTGAAGACATTTTAAGGCKAATTAAGGCCTTATTTTTGGWTCGAWGAATTCAATGCCTTTTAAAACTTTTTAAGGATCTGCAGGAACCCTGTGTGTGATTCCTCACCGCTGTCTTTGTCAGGTTGTTCCTCRCTTTGTTCTGCTTCACTGTTGTCCGTCACCTCCTGCAGAGCCTGTGGTTCCTGCAGGATCACACATCAGGARGCACACATGGATARATATGGTGCTTCAGTAAACTACAGAATAGTAATCATCACAAATCCTACCTCTGCAGGTTCCTCCTTTTCCTCTGATCTCTTCCTCTTCACTGCTGCTTCACCTGGAGAACAAACACATCAAATAGATCATGTTGTTTCCAGATGAATTGGAATTAAAGCCACCAGCATTTATGTATCTGTCTTTGACAACAATACTTTATCTTTCTGTTTTAGAAGACAACAAAAATATACACAAACTTCTTGTTGCTGTTATAAACTTTGCTTGTTTTTCCTCCTGCTGCCTGCAGGTGGTGCTGTCACCCTCCTATTTGAACGTTTCTCAAACTGTTAACATTTCTATCTGATTAGCAGCTTTATTCTGGTCTAATAAAAACGTGATGAGATGAAAAATAAACTCACGCATGTCCACAGCCGTCTTGGAGTCTGTGTTTCCTGCAGCTTCACCGTCCTCTGCTTTACACTGCTTTTTGCCTGAGTTCAAKATGAAGGTGTCAGGAATTTAAGTTTATAAAGTTTGCTCTTTTGCTTTGAGGATTATGCTCTGTGCAGAGGCATAATCTTGTTTATCACATCACACAAAACAAAAGAAAAATTTTTTTGTTTTCAAATCAAATTAAATTTCTTTTACCTGAWTCCTCTGCAGCTGCAGCCTTTGGTGGCCGTCCCCTTCGAGCGGGTTTCTTTGGAGTCGGCTCCTGGTCCTCCTGCTGCTCCTCCTGAACCTAAAGAGAAAATCAAACAACACATGAGTGTGTATAAAATGGGATAACACTCTGATATGATCAAAGTATAATTCTGAATTAAATAGAAATAGTAGAATTAAATTTAATCCCAAACATACATCTGGTTTCTTCTCACTGCTGCTCTCCTCTTTTACATCCTCTGATTGGCTCACAGAGGGAGAACCTGGAACAAAATCATGTTTCATGACATTTTCTCTACAACAGATGAGGTATTTCTGCAGACGTTCAGCTGATGAGATCCAACAACCTTCTTGATAACTTCCCTCTACATTCAGTGTGTGTGATTCCTCACCGTTGTCTTTGTCAGGTTGTTCTTCACTTTGTTCTGCTTCACTGTTGTCCGTCACCTCCTGCAGAGCCTGTGGTTCCTGCAGAATCACACATCAGGACGCACACATGGATAAATATGGTGCTAAAGCAAACAAACTTGCTGGATGATATGGTTAAAATTTGTATCAGGATAAAACTTTTAAGTTTGCTCGATACAATATAATTTTAATATCAATATGATTTATAAAAAATATCAGAAAAACTGCCAAGAACGCCAATATTTATTTATTTACCTGATGCCTTTTAAGATATCTTTATTAAAATTATGATAAGTCAGCACAAAAAGTGAAAAATCTCAAATTTACTTTATGACTAGTTAGAWTTTAATTGTTGATATCTGAAATATATGTTTCAGATAAATCACTGCAGACGTCTTGAATTAGAGCCTCCATACACGCTAAYGGTAAATCTGACAGAATTTACACTAGTTTGAATGCAATTAGATATTTTTATAGATAAAAATAGGTATTTTGCCTATTCAATATAAAATGAGATATCTTAATTAACTAATATGTCTAGTCATAAACCAGTTTCAGATATCTGGAATTTATGTGCGGAGAAGCCGATTATATGTGTCACAATGGTCTGCCATACCTGTCTGTGTTTACAGCGTTGGCTTCACTTTGCTCRACAGCTGCTGATGGACAGATGTTGCTGTTTTAATAAGAGGTCTTAAACATCTAGGGGGCTTCGTTTTCATCCACTCAGAATGTTCTATTGAGTGGAACTTTATCAGACGGTGGAACAAGTTTGATGTTCCTGCTGTGAGTCGGACCAGAGTCTGTACATTACAGCAAACTGAAAACTGGACTTTATCAGACGGTTGATACCCGACCCACCTCCACACCACTGAATTACAGCAGTCTTTTCTATCTTAACTAGTTCTTCTGGTTCTTTTCCAGCAGTGRACTCTTGCTCTCTTACAGCTGTTGAGCTCATTTTGAGGCTGATATTCACGGTGTTGTACGTAGTGTTGTTAGCGTAGTGTAAACAGAGTGAGCTGAGCGCTGCTGTCGAGCCTGTGGTGTACCTCATCAATTCCTTTAAAAGTCATAGCACTGTTATTGAAACGTTTTCTACTGGGATACATATTGATACTGACTTATTGTTTAGCACTAACACAGGGATAGGCAACCCTGGTCCTCGAGTGCCACTGTCTTGCATGTTTTACTYGTTTCCCTGCTCCAACACACCTGATTCAGAGATTGAATTACCTCTTCCAAGTTCTGCAGAAGCCTRTCAATCAACATACATTCAGATCAGGTGTGTTGGAGCAGAGAAACAAGTAAAACATGCAGGACAGYGGCAMTCGAGGACCAGGATTKCCTATCCCTGCACTAACAGATTGACAAACAATAAAATAACAATTTACCTCTCCAGATTCCTCCATTTGCTCTGATCTCTTCCTCTTCACTGCTGCTTCTCCTGGAAAATAAACAAATCAAATAAAATCAAGTTGTTTACACACGAATTAAAGCCACCAGCATTTATGCACACAAATTAAAAAAGAAAGGTCATTTTTCTTTCAATTTAATCAAATTAAATTTACTTTACCTGAATCCTCTGCAGCTGCAGCCTTTGGTGGCCGTCCTCTGCGAGCAGGTTTCTTTGGAGTTGGCTCCTGGTCCTCCTGCTGCTCCTCCTGAGCCTGAAGAGAAAATCAAACATCTGAGGGTTTATAAGCTGGGACAACACTCTGAGTGTGATTTAACATGMAGATAAAAATGTCATTCCAAACATACATCTGGTTTCTTCTCACTGCTGCTCTCCTCTTTTACATCCTCTGATTGGCTCACAGAGGGAGAACCTGGAACAAAATCATGCTTCGTGACATTTTCTTTACAAAAGATGAGGTTTGTCTGCAGACGTTCAGCTGATGAGATCCAACAACCTTCCTGATAACACTTTAGGTTATATTATTTACAGTGTGTGTGATTCCTCACCACTGTCTTTGTCAGGTTGTTCTTCACTTTGTTCTGCTTCACTGTTGTCCGACACCTCCTGCAGAGCCTGTGGTTCCTGCAGAATCACATCTTGACTTACACATGGATAAATATGGTGCTAAAGTAAACTACAGAATGATAATCATCACAAATCTTACCTCTGCAGGTTCCTCCATATCCTCRAATTTATTTCTCTTCTCTGTTGCTTCACCTGGAATTTCTACAAAAGATTAAAAACTCATTTTAAAGTTGCTATTTTAGACATAAAAAAGTGTCTGCTGAACAATTTTAGTCCAACTTCTTGTGGGATTGATATAATTAACAGTCCTGCTGTTTCTAATTAGCAGCTTGACTCTGCTGGTGAAAACAGGATAAGTGCTGCTTTAACTTGGGAAAAAAAAAAGAAGAAGTAAATCTCACCTGTGTCCACAGTCTCAATGATGTCCGAGTCTCCTGCAGCTTCACCGTCCTCTGGGACAGGAGACGGCGGTTCATCTTTAGTTTCCTGTGGTTCATCTTTATCTTCAGTGCACTGAAAGACAAGGAAACAAWCATACTAAACTACTGCACAGTGAAATTTACTTGATGCTTTGTGAATTATTTTTTTAATTTTATAATAAAAAATGAGCATGTTTTAATATTTTGAACAAACCTCTTGTTGCTCTGCTGCTTCCAGTGTTGATGTTTCCTCTGTGCTGCCCTCAGATTTTGTCTCATCTGTTTTCTGATCATCTGATGTTGAAAACAGAAGTAAAATTARGAAAAAAAACAACTTCTGTTCAACATTAATCTATCCTCAATTGCATATTGTAGTAATATAAAGTGAAAAACKTAATAACAAAACAAAAGTTTATCATGAACTATATATAACAAGGTGACCTGACATTAGTCAGATTTTGGTTTATGTAAATCAGAGCAGGATAGTTATAAATAAATGCAAACAATATGTGCATTTTTCTTTTATGCAAGTACAAAATTAGTATTTATGGTCAAAACGACAAATTATAGAATGATTTAAATAATGATCAAGACATGTTTATTACTATGTTGTAATTGTTCTGTTTAATAAATACCAGCTGTRGTTCTGCAGCTTGATGTCTCCTCTTCCATCTCCTGGTCCTTTTCCTCCTCCTCTGTGCTTCTGGGTGACTCCCTGTGTGGCGTTTTTATCTCCACAGCCATTTCCTGTTCAGCCTCCTAAAGATTACAAATAAACAAGCAACTAGTTTTATCTTCTGAAAACTATAGAAGATATAATAGTGATGATTCTTACSTGATCAGAAAGCTGGTCTTTAGTTTCTTTTTCCTCCTTTGCATCACCTGATGTGGTCAAAATGCAGCATTTTAGTGGACAATTTATCCATCAATGATAAATTAAACTGAGATGCTGACATTTTACTTTAAGGGTTTTTTGATTCTTTCTGCTGCTGTCATTGTGCATTCTGGATTTTTTTAAAATATATATATAATTTATCCACTTCATAAAAAACACACACATTCACATACAACAAAACGATAAAAATCAAATAAAAATGAAAGGTAGCAGAAGAAAAAATCTTATATCTGCCCCTATTTTCAAAAAATAAAAATTTCAAACAATAATAATCAAATAAAACAAAACAAAAAAWTCAACTCCTCAAACAGTAACTCTTACAAATACAGATTAAACAATTTCATATTTCTTTAACAATTTAACTT
>NW_013952626.1:708103-716624 GCF_001266775.1 Austrofundulus limnaeus
CAAAACAAAACAAAACAAAACAAAAAATACCAGGTTCTGTCTCTGTCGCAGTTTCCTGACTTGGCAGTGTTTGTTCACATCTTTCTCTTTTGTTTGTTTTCTCCTCCTACAGCACAAAACAACAACAAAAAAAATAAACTGTAACAGAAAATGCCACATCGACATTTTCTCAACATCCACAAGTTTCAAACGGTTTACCATCTCTGACAGATCTGAGCTCTTATCTTCCTGGCCAGCTGTGGAGACGTCGTCTGAAAAATTCATCATAGAAAACAATGAAGAAAACAAAGAATCACATAAATAAAACACTGGGTCTGATTCAGTTTCAGGTGAAGTTCAAAACTAAACTAAACATCCTCTTCAACTCACATTAGTTCCACAATAAGTAAATTGTCATTGTTAAATTGTTAAGTAAAACTTATAATAGTAATGAAAAAAAGAACAGGACTCACCGACTTGTTCGACTAATTTTCTCTCAGATTTAGTTTCTCCGTCCTCACTCAGGTCAGGGATGTTGGCCTTCATCTGAACAGAAATAAAACTCAGTTAAACTCAATAATAAACACTTTGTATAAAACCTGAAAACTTTGCTGACTTGTAAATTAATCTGAAACACACCGTCTGTTGATCAACTTCCTCCACTGCGGCRTCCTGCTGCTCCACTGTGTTACTCTCAGTTTCACCTGGTTGTGAGGAAAAATAAAGTATTCTAATTCAGAAGTCTTCTTATTTAATCATATCTGATGTAAGAGAATAGATAGCTTCTTACAGACATAAATCTTTGCCTGGTTTTCTTCACTTTCTTCCTCCACGACCTGCTGTTGAGAAGGAGAAAACTGTTTCTGCCTGAACGACATTAAAAAGTAAAAAAAAGGTAAACGGTTCATGTTTGTGCAGCATGAATTATTACTAACCTCGAGGCTCGTCTGTGTAACTGCAGGATCTGGCTCCGTTTGCTCTTTATGATAAAACGCTGGGTTAAAAAATCAGCTAAAATAAACGACAGAGTTGATTTCTGCACGAGTCTGTCGGCACCCACCTGGCTCACTGATGTCTGAAACTGGTTCAGCTGCAGCCTTCTCCTCTGCATCAGCAGTGATCTCCTCTGTTTCTGACACAACAGCCTCTGATGGAACACAAAAAACAGCTGTGAAGTCAGCAGCACACAATGCTAATCCTGAACGAGCTGCACAGTCTGAGCCAGAATTTGCATGTTTAATGCAAAGCTGAGACAAATTAAAGGTGCATCACTGCTCATAAACTGACATCTTTAGAAAGAAATTAAGGAAGATTAGTATATAGCCAAGAGAAAATCCCACCTGCACWTTCTTTTTCTGCCGGTGCTTCCAATTTGTCATCAGACAATGCTTCAGGAGGAACTTCAGCACTTTTGGTTTCTTCATCTTTCAAGCTAACATTTGAAGCAAACTCAACCTCCTGTGTGAAAACAAAAAAAAAGATTCTCAACTTCTTACAAAACACCGCTCAATAAATCTGAAATCCATTTTGTTTCCTTCAACCTATATATCAGTGTTGTAGTACTCAATATTGGCCTTAGAAATTGAGGACTCTGTATTTTWTTTCATGACCACAACAGTGTAAATATCACTAAATTRCCAGAATGCAGTACAATTTATYTGTTAACATCCTTGCTTTCATCAGACGTAAAACATACGGATTCAAATCCAAGCTYGACTCGTTGCTAATCGTGTATTTTAGTTTCGGCTGTCACCCGCCACCTTTCRCTCGCACACGGCACTCCGAGAAAGTGAGCTGTGGTTGTCTGAGAGCTGGAGAAGATGTCTGCAAAATCTTCAGTGACACAATTTGGCTACATGAATCATAAAGAACGTATTTGTAAAACGACATCCTGGAGACAGCGTACAGTGATTTGTAAATTCTGCAGTGCTTCACTTTCAGAGGTGGTGGGGTCTACGTCTAACTTTTATTGTCAGTTAGAAAGGAAGYACAAAGAAAGCTAAGCTATGTTTAAGTGATGTTAGCAAAGCTAGCTTGCTAACGTTAGCATTCTGTCTCTGTACCAAAATTCTTTGCCCGRCCCTCACACAATTACTAGCATAAAAAAATTTCTGGTCAGGCCRCARTGCATTATGGTGGGCCGAGAAGGATCCATCGGACCAGTCCTTTGATTCGGACCAAAGGAAGGACGCATTTGTCGGCCGCATTGGAGGAGTCTTCGGTTTTGGACGGCCTCCATTGCGGCGCTGTGATGTATGCGGCCGACGAATTCGGCCTTCGGAGGACCCGGCCCACCGTTTTGGACACAGCCGTGGTCTCACCCTACCCTGGTCTTGGTCTCATCTTGTTCTTAGTCACAAAGTCTTGGTCTCGACTTGGTCTCACCCACTAAAAGTCTTGGCCTTGACTCAGTCTTGGTCTCGACTTGGTCTCAGCCACTAAAAGTCTTGGTCTTGACTCGGTCTCACCCTTCCCTGGTCTTGGTCTCAACTTGTTCTTAGCCATGAAAAGTCTTGGTCTTGACTCAGTCTTGGTCTTGACTTGTTCTCAGCCACTAAAGGTCTTAGTCTTGACTCGGTCTCACCCTCCCTCYGTCTTGGTCTCRACTTGTCCTCAGCCACTAAAARTCTTGGTCTTGTCTCTGTCTCGATACACTCTGGTCTTGGTCTCGACTTGGTCTCAGCCACTAAAAGTCTTGGTCTTGACTCGGTCTCGATACACTCTGGTCTTGGTCTCAATTTGGTNTTGGTATACTCTGGTTTTGGTCTTGACTTGGTCTCAGCCACTAAAAGTCTTGGTCTTGACATGGTCTTGCTAGACTCTGGTCTTGGTCTCAGCCACTAAAGGTCTTAGTCTTGACTCTGTCTTACCCTACCCTGGTCTTGGTCTCAGACACTAAAAGTCTCGGTCTTGATACACTCTGGTCTTGGTCTTGACTTGGTCTTGGGTTAGGTGGTCTTGACTGCAACATTAATATATATACACATTCACATGTTTTTACCTGTGGAGAAACACTCTCTGATGTTTCAGCCTCAGTTGTGTCCATTTTGCTGTCAGAGTTTTCGGTCTCATCTACAAACAGATGCAGTTTTAACTTCTGTTAGTTCTATGAYGGTTAATAACATATTATTTTGTCATATTCCACATACCATCAACATCTGTCGCTGTATCAACAGGCTYAGCAGTTTGTTGAGATGCAGCCGATGTTTCAGCAGCCCTGAACTCAGTCTGAGGTTCTGGTTGGATCTGCACAGGAGATAGCTGCTCTTCTTCAACTATAGACGTTTCCATCTGTTGTGGGTCGGGCAGATTCAGCACTGATCCCTCCCCTGTGTTTTGAAGGATTAAGCTRGTGGACAGAGTACTATCAGGATCCATGGAGAGCAGAGTCAGCGCTGCCTCCTTCATCTTCATGTCAGCGTCCTGAAGCTCCATCTCAGGTGTGACTTCCTCCTTAAGGCTGCTGGGTGGAAGCCTCGCCTCTGCTGAAGTGCAGACGTCCATAAGAGTCAGCAGGGCGTCAGCCTCGGTCGGTACCGCTGGCACCTCAATGGGCCGTGACTCTGCATCGCCCTCCGTTGGCTCRGGGGTGATGTCGCTTAAAGCATCGGAGGTGTCTTCCGAGAACGAGGTGGTGGCTGTGGTGATGTTGGGATCAGATTCTGAGCTCACGTCTTGAAGAGGTTGTTTTGTCTCTTCAGGACTCAATGAGGAACCGGAGGATTTTACAGATGCGTCAGGCTTTTCCAGCTTGTCTTCTCTCTGCATCGTCGTCTCTTCCTGAGCATCGCTCTTCTTTTCTGGAACTTTATCCTTCTTCTCCACTTTTTTCTTTGCACCTCTGAGGTCTAATTTCTCCTGTGAAGTTTCTTCAGAGGCTTTCTTCGGTTCTTTTAGACTTCCATCTTTTTTCTTCCCCTTTGTTGTTTCAGGCTTGGAGACATCTGCAACTCCTGCAACTTTATCTGAACTCTGAACTTTTTTATCCRTCTTCAGTGAGAACAGAGCCTTTGCCTCTTCTTTGGATTTTGCTTTGGATTTTTCTGCAGTTCTTTTGTCCGTTGGCTTGACTCTTTTGGGATCTTTGTCAGTGTTGGAGCTCGACTTGTGGAACTTCTGGCTGTCCTGATCAGCCCTACCTTTCTCACTTTCTGGTTTGGATTTAGTTTTGTCTGCAGGCTTGTCCTCAGCGTGAGGCTTTGACCTTTTCAACCCTTCCTTGGAGTGTTTGTCCCTTTTCTTGGTGCCGTCTGAACTGGGCTCCTTGTCAGAGCGATCCTCAGAGGAGCCTGCAGAATCAGGGCGAAGCAGCTGCTTGAAATCACTTCTAACCAAAGTTTTCTCTCCTTTGGTTTTTTCTTTCACCTTATCCTTTTCCCTAAACTTGTCCTTCTCCATTTTTACAATTTCCATCTGCCCTCCTTTCACCTTCTTGACATCTTTAGAGCCCCCCTCTTCAGAACCCCCTTCAGTCACTTTGCCATCTCTTATACTTCCTGCCGTTTTCCTCTCGCTTTTGATTTTTTGCTTCTTCTCACTTTTTTCTTCAGAGGACACTTTGACAGCAGAGCCTTCCTTCTGCAGAGACTCGTCTACCGGATGCTCAGACTTTTTCTCCTGCTTCAGTTTCAGTTTGACACGCTCATCAGACAGGCTGCGCTCCTTCTCTTTGCGTTCTCGAGAATGAAGCTCTTTGCGGGGCAGGCGGTCAAATTTCCCCACCGAGCGCTGCTTGAGAGCCTCTTGAGAGCCCTGCTCCAGATCCAAGATGAAGGAGTGCGTCCGGTTTTTGTCCAACAGCTTCTTCGCGTCACCGGGATCTTCGGAGACGCTGCCGCTCGTTCGGACGTGCCGGTCGTCAGAAGATCCCGATTCGGACGGATTTCTTGTTAGCTTAGCTTGTGGGTTCTTAGAGGACAAAGWCTTCGACTCCTAGTTTTAAAACACAAACACACGCTTTAAAAGAAAATCTAGCTCCAAATCGGTTATATTATATCTAATGGCTTTAATTACCACTTTCTTGGATGTCTCTCCTGTATCTCCTTTCTTCTTGCTTGAAACTTCTCCCTGTTTTCTGAAAAAGGACATTTAAACTTTATTTATTCTGCCCATAACAGAAACATTTGTTTTAAAAAGCCATTGTATGAATTTGTGTCCAGGGATTAGAACCTTGAGTCTAGTTTCCTCTTCCTGCTAAGAGCCACTTTTTTCTCCAGAACTTTCCTCTCTTTGCGAGCTTCTTTGGCTTTAGGACTCTCCACTGGAGCCGCATCTGCACTCTTTTGTTTTTTGCTATCTGTTATCAGGTAATTAGCAGGTTAAGCGATGTTGTAACTTTATATTTAAGAGAATGTGGCTAGAAAATGGAACAACGGGAACAAATGTGGTGAAATATCATGAAGCAAAACAGTAAAAAATCAATGTCAAAAAACCTTGTTCTTCAGTCTGTGCTGCTTTCTGTTTGCGCTTCTCTTCCATTCGCTCTCTGTTCTGTTGCCTCTTCAACAGCCTTTCCTCTTTGTCCTTTGCCTGTGAGAACACAATTTAATTCATTTATTTCACCCATTTATACAGTTAAAAAGTGTACAATTAGCTTATCTGTCAGATTTTAATTAAGTTATGAGGAGATTTAAGCTGAAAAAATAAAAAATAAAGGTCAACCCACCACAGATCTGCGGCGTTCCTCCACTGTGATTTCATCATCCGAGTCGCTGTAGTACCGCGAGTAGAGGAAGGGTTTRTGAACATAAGCCTTTCGGCGAGGTTTGCGCTCTACGTCTTCGTCTCCCGGGGTCACGCTGCCGTGTTTCTTCCCTGCTTCTTCACCTTGATCTGGAAACGCGTCAAGACGCACACAGACAGGAGAACGTTTCACTCCAGCATCCGGCTCGTCTTTCGCAAAAAAMCTTCAAGCCAATATGAATTTCAGTGGAAATGGTAAAATAGTAAAAGTCGCTGCCGTCAAGAGACCATCAGGAGGAAGCTCCCCATCTTCAGAAGAATCAGACGGCTGCTCCTCCTCGTCACTTTCCTCCTCAAAGGACGACAAGTCGCTGGTGTGGACGGAGCTCACCGTGATGTCACTCAGGCCTTCCAGATCCGAGTCCTCCAAGGAATATTCTGCAAATAAAAATCACATTTTTTTTATTAAGCCACTACCGGTAATCATGCCTACATGTTTCCTAGGCCTGTCACGATTACAAATTTTACTGGATGATAAATTGTCTCAGAAATTATTGCGATAAACGATAATATTGTTGGAGACCAGTTTAAACCAATATAATGATATAACCCCACTCTTTAAGGAAGTTTACATTAAAATTTACATAGTGTTAAAAGAAAAAAATAAACAACTGTTGGCAATCCCAAGGCGTCAGAAAACTAAAGACGCTCCTCTGGCTAAATGCCTGTTCACAGGCTTTCATGCTACAGAGGTTAGGTGACCATACACCTGGCAAATACCTGACGCCAGAGTTCACTTCTCTATGCTAAGAAATAAAAAAGAGGGAGATGTGAAGAGAACAAAAAATAAGGCAAAGGAAAATTATTGTCTTCATTWAAATTCATCTTCCTCAATTTAATTCATCATACGATTAATTGATTTATTGTTTATTGCGACAGGCCCAATGTTTCCCCCTCTAGTTCAGTGTCTSATCAAACAACTAAATCATAAAAATGTAAGTAGTGCTAAAAGTGTCTAMACAGATCACCTTCTTTTATCTTCTCTCTGGCCTTCTCCTTGGCCTGGCTTGTGGATTTCATCGTCTCCTCATCAGGTTTTTCTTCAGAGACTTTGCCGCCGTCTTTATTTTTGTCCGACTTTTCTTCTGTGTGCTCATGAGCTCCCGACTCCTTCTCCTCCTCCATCTTAACCTCCTCCGGGAACAGCTCTTTTCCCACCTCCGCCTGTTCCTGCGTGTTCTCCATCTTCACCTCTGCTGCTCGGACATCTTCTGTCGCCAGGTTTGCCTCCTCCGGTGGCTTTCCCTCTTGGTCGCTGTCCTCGTCRATAATCATGTTCTGCTCATCGTCCTCCATCGGCTGCGTGGACTCATCGGGAGCGTGGCTTTTACCTCCTTTTTCAGGCTCCGAGCTGGCCCTGACACTGGCCTCCTGGTTGAGGGATGTAATGGTGTCCAGGATGGACATGGCATCTCTGGCCGTGGATGGAGTCGGAGTTGATGAGGCTGTGAACAGATTCAAATTGCACAACTACAATTCAAATCAATCATAGGTTTAATGACACAAAAAGAAAAAAAAAACATGAGATGTTGTGTACCCTGCTCAGGAACGCTGTTGTCCAGTTTAATTTCTGCTGGAGTCGGAGGGACTGGCGGTTCCTCCGAGCAGCTTCCCGGTGACAGAAATTCCCGGACCACCCTCTCCACCTCCGGGCGGAAGATATGGTTGATTTTGGGATCCACAACCTGGGCGATGATCCTGTCCACTCCCTGCTCCAGCATGCCAGACCTACGAGACACAGACGGGACAGGCTTTAATGTGCTTACAAACACGCTTCGTTAAAGAAAAATAATAAGAAAAAAAAACAGGAAGTAAAGAAAGTTTCATCCTTACTGCAGGACAAGCTGTCTGATGTTGTTTCTCAGCTGGTTTTTGTTCAAATGAGGGCTCCATGTGTGATTGGACAGGTGATTGGACACAAAATTGTCCACTCTTTGTTTCAGGTTCAGATAAGCTGGCTGCAAAACAAGTTTTAATATTTACAAACATCTACTCACAAAATGCTAAATAGCATAACGTGTTCTTATTTTAAAAAGGCACTTTAATAAAAGACAAGCTGTGAAACAAAATGGCAAACTAGGGAGGACAAGTGAGCTGCTTCCACAAAACGCTTGACTGAACATTAAATCGACTTTACATGCTAACTCTTGCTGTTTTACGTTTTTGGTGCAGAAAAATGATTTTGATGGCTACCTTTGTGTCAACGTCTGCCAGGCAGTCCCTCCTGAACTGGTCGAAGAGACCCTGTGTTTTTAGATGACTGACGATCATTGAGACCAGCTGCGGGTCTCCGGGGGGCAGACCCGCCATGTTTCAGTGTAGCTGGATCAGGTTTTTGTTGTTAAAAGAGGAACAAGAAGACACAGAATCCGGCAGAGTCCAGTTTAAACGCAGCAGCCTTCTGTTTTGGGTTGTGACGTTCGCTGGTCTATCAAAAGAAAAAAAAAAAAAAAAAGCACTTCGCATGAACCGGAAGCACTTCGATAAAGCGGTCCCCGCCCACCAAAATAAAAGTTGGAAATCGATGGGACACAAAATAAAAGTTGGTCAACACAAATGATACAACAGAGTTATCGTAAGAAAAAAAATAGTAAGTGGAAAGGTAAGTGTAATGTCCTGCTTTTTTCTGTTTCACGAACGTATCCAACCTTCATCACACAGCCCCACGTTTTTTTATTTTAATTTTTTTTACCCATGTGCGAAGGCAGATTAACTGTCGAATGTCCTGTTCTCAGTTTTCTGATATGGGTTTTCGGACGAGTCTTAAACGTAAATTCGCACATCGTGACTAAAATGTGGG
>NW_013952626.1:717712-730910 GCF_001266775.1 Austrofundulus limnaeus
ACAAAATAAAAGTTGGTCAACACAAATGATACAACAGAATTATCGTAAGAAAAAAATTGTAAGCGGAAAGGTAAGTGTATGTTTTGGGTTGTGACGTTCGCTGGTCTATCAAAAGAAAAGAAAAAAAAAAGCGTTTCGCATGAACCGGAAGCACTTCGATAAAGCGCCCCCCCCTCACCAAAATAAAAGTTGGAAATCGATGGGACACAAAATAAAAGTTGGTCAACACAAATGATACAACAGAGTTATCTTAAGAAAAAAAATAGTAAGCGGAAAGGTAAGTGTAATGTCCTGCTTTTTTCTGTTTCACGAACGTATCCAACCTTCATCACACAGCCCCACGTTTTTTATTTTAATTTTTTTTTTTTTACCCATGTGCGATTCGTTTTATTTAAATAAAAAAAATTATTGTTTTAAAAGTTGAGACAGATTAACTGTCGAATGTCCTGTTCTCAGTTTTCTGATATGGGTTTTCGGACGAGTCTTAAACGTAAATTCGCACATCGTGACTAAAATGTGGGATAAAAAACTGACAAAAGTTATGTGGCAGCGGTGGGATTCGAACCCACGCCCCCGAAGAGACTGGAGCCTTAATCCAGCGCCTTAGACCGCTCGGCCACGCTACCATGTTGTCATGAACAGACAGCAAACACCAGTCACACATAAAACCAAAGGAACCACACTGACATRGACTTTAGATTGCCGTTGAGACCTTTAAATCAAACTCATATTCTCAGGGGAAAAAATAAAATAAATAAACAAYAGCAACAAGATGACAATTGTAATATTTTATTTAAAAAATTAGAAAAAAATGATGGGAATAGCTAACACAGGCTTTCAAGTTCAACTTGTACACTCATCTTTAACAACTGAAGAACATACTTGCATCCTAAAAGTAGTTACTTTGGTGAAAAACATCTTAAAACAACCTCGACCACATGCACAAAAATTAAAGAACATCACACAATAAGTATAGATGGACACAAGAGTTGGTGAAATAATAATAATAATAAAAKATCAAATGAAACAATCTGCAGTTTTTTGTTTTGATAATAAAAAAATTATGAAACAAAAGAGGAAACTCTCTTTACATACTTAAAACAAAAGATTGCTTCTAATCTAGCAAAACAGTGAACTGGAATCGGGTGTATATAAAATATAATGTGCCAGAACAATGGCTGTGTCAAGCATTTGGCTGTGATACCCCTTCATGCTGGCCCTAAATATTGTTGAGGTGGACAGACAAAACACCGCTCAGAGGGGAAAAGCTAGACCGCCTGGACGGCTCAGGACTTCTTGGAGGCACAGGTTGGAGGAAGAAGTCTGTGAGAGTTGGCTCGCACCCATGGATGTTCGATGACGCTCTTAAGAGGGAGACGGTCATTGGGGTTGTGGCGAAGCAGCTTTGAGATCAGATCCCGTGCGCCATCAGAGACGACTGTTGGGAACTTTAGATCCACCTGAAAATAGCAATTCAGTAAAAAAGACAAAGAATATTCAGGAAACTCCATCCAAACATGATACAAGACACATTAAAGTCCCCCCCACCCCACAGCAAATACGACAAATTAAGCTACTTTTAACTATACTGAATGATTTTTTTTTTTACAAGCCCCTTTCACATATAATTATGGTGCCTTGCACAAACACCAACCTTCATAATCCTTTTGTACGTTTCTGTGTGAGTGGAGGTTTCAAAAGGTGGGTTGCCAACTAAACATTCGTAGCAGAGGACTCCGATGCACCACAAGTCCACTTTCTCACTGTGAGTGTGCCCCTCAATCATCTCTGGAGGAAGGTAATCCAGCGTCCCGCACATAGTACGACGTCTGGACGAGAACAGGAGGTGAACAGAAGCAGTTGAAGATAGAAAACAAACGACTGGTAACAAAAGAACAATGGTGCTTAGACATCACATTGTGGCTTCTCACCTTAGAGAGGGTGCGTGAACAGACCAACCAAAATCAGCTATTTTTAGCTCTCCAGCAAAGCCGAGAAGAAGATTTTCCGGCTTGATGTCACGGTGAATGACTTTTCTCTCATGGCAATAGATGAGTGCATCAGATATCTCCTCCATGAACTGGGAATGTGAGAAGTGTCAAAAAAACAACAGAGTATTTGGAATTCAGTTTCCAACAACAAATCTTCTACCGTTGCAGTTCGCTGATCATCAAACCGTCCGAGTTTCTGGAGCTCCTTGTACATTTCTCCACGTGGGGCATACTCCAACACCAAAAAAACCCGCTTGCGGTCATGGAAATAATTGTAGAAGCGCAGGATGTTTGGATGCCTGAAATACAAAAAAAAAAAATTTTTTTTAATTAAAAAGGAAATTTGTCAGGCAATGTAAAATCAAACATGATTTTGTTCTTGAGCCACCACTTCCATTGCTGCTCTGCTGCAAACTGGTGTGTAATAGTCACATGCAGCACTCAAGCTTCACCCTCCGGATGGTTTCACACCAATATTACATCTTCACATGTGTGAACAAAGCATCTCGCTACCATGTCAAAGACTGACAATTCAAACAGTCCAACAACATACTTGAAATTCTGCATCTTTTGTTTTAAAATGGAAACCTTCTCACCAGATAAACAAAACACTTACAGTAAGTTTCAAAAACAAAAAGTCAGTGATAGCAACACAGGCGCCTCATTTCATCAGTTTACTGAACTTTAGCACAAGATAAAGGCTATTGTTTGTGTGATGGGTGACCATATTTTCACCCATCCATCTATCTTAACGCACATCTTCTTTTCAGGGTCAATGGTGCCCATATCCAGCAATCACAGGGGTCACAGGTCCTGGATGGACATGGCATCTCTGCATGCAGAAAGGTTCTGAACCAGGATTCAATCCAGCAACCTTGTTGCTGAGAGGCTCTACCAACTGAGCCACTGTGTCGCCATTTCTTTTTATAATAACTTAATATTATAAAAGTAAAATCTGCCATAAATATGTTCTCAAACTGTTTAATGACACATTTGGCCTAACCATTGAAAATATAGATGAAATAAGAATATATAAAATGCAAATAAAACAGAGTTTTTTCTTTATTAAATTTTTTGGGAAAAATAGCAAAAAAAATCKCCTTGCTTACAGGACCTCAAAATATCGTGATATGTCGTATTGTGACCCATGTGTATCTTATCACCAAATTCTTGCCAGAACACAGCCCTAGAATCTAATAGGGGTGTAAGAAAATATCGGTACACTGAAATATCGCGATATTTCATTTCCCGATACTGTATCGATATTCTAAAGCCCTGTATCGATTTTTAATTAAGGTTTAAAATGTCAACCTTCTTGCCAACCGTCCATTTTTATGTTGCCTCTGACCACTAGTTGGCAGCAGTGAGCCAGGCATTTGGCTCCTCTACCTCTTGAATGCCAGAGAGTAAGGGTAGCATTAGCATTGTAAGTAAACATTAGCTTTTCTTTTTTTTTCTTCCCCAGTAAGAGGTTTTTATTTAATAGAATTTTTGGACAAAAAAATCGCAATATATCACAATATATTGCCTTGCTTACAGTATCCCAATATATCGGGATATATCGTATTGTGACTCCTCTGTTATGATATGTATCGTATCGCCAAATTCTTGCCAATACACAGCCCTAGAATCTACAGAAGCATACTGAAAATAATCTGTAAACTGGTATAATAAACTATGATTTTATCATTCAAGACATTGTGTAAACAACGTTTTGAGAATTACTGGTCATAATAAAACACAATGACAAAAAAAATGTGAGCTACTAACTTGAGGTGGGCTTGAATCTCAATTTCCCTCCTGAGCTGATGCTCCACACCTTCCTTCTCCATTTGAGACTTGAACAACACCTTCAGCGCTACAATGGCCTGCAGCTTCTTCACCCTTGCAAGGTAGACGTTGCCAAACTTCCCCTTTCCAAGAGGCCGACCAATGTCAAAGTCATCAATGAAAAGTTTCCTAACATCAAAATAAAAAGATAAGTTTATTATTTATTGAACAAAAAAACAAATCATATCCAGTAAGTGCATTTAAGTATGCTTACTTTGGTAGAGAACTTGAAGGGGAGCCAACACATTCTCTTCCAGGACCTAAAAGTCACAAAACAAGCTTAACAGACAGATTCAAAGTACAAACGCAGATATCAAACTGTAAAGCTTAGATCTGCATGAGAGGAGGACGCTGGTACCTGTGACAACATTTTTGCTCGTTTCTGCTCGTGACTTCACCAGAACACGCTGCGGTCCTGTGACCATACTCGGGGTTGCAAACTAATATTCACAGTGAAAAAAAATTAATAAAATGCAGCAGGAAACTTTTGATCACAAACGTCAATTAGATAAATCATTCTTATGTATTTTACACACTGTGAAATAAATCAAAATAAATGACTACTTCTTACATGATTTCACAGCACTTATTTTAAAAATTATTCCGATGTACCATGCAAATATTGTATCATTTTAGTAGTTTTACTTAAATGACTTCTAACAATTGGTGTTTACCGGTCTTTGTGGACCTCTGGGCTCATAATTTTCCTTATTCTGTAAAATAAACAACAAAAAAAAAAAGGCTCAGATCAACTCACAAACACAGTAGAGATTGTCTAAAATTTATCAATCTGTTTCCAAATTACATCAGCAAGCAAAACTAACTCTATATACAGCATACAGGAAGTAAAAAAGTACACTAAACTATATATTTTCAGGATAACTATGGTTTATATGTTCTGACATAGATGTGTGGCATTTGACCTCAAAACTACTTTCTGTAGTTATTAAATAAATGGTAAGTAACGTAATAGTTCTGATCAAACTGAACAGCTAGTATTTTGTGTTGATTTAATTTAGTAATTTAACTATATTACGTTTTATTATGTAGCTTTTGTTTTATACAATGAATCTGTGTCAACAAGAAATACGTGTTCTATTAATGAGCAATTTGAGCACAATTAAACAGTGAGAGTTTTTGAAGGATACAGAAAAATACACAAAGCTGAAATAAAAATGATTTGATGGCGAAACTAACTCAGATTGAATTAGAAGCAAGCTAACGATTTACATTTTGCTAACGTTAAACTCGCTGCTTAAGAGCTCGAGATTTTGTTAATGGTGCACGTTTTTGTCAAACATTCGATACACTAAATTGTCTTCTACCTTTAGCGTAATGTTGCATGTTTGATAAATAAAAGTAGGTGCAGATATTAGGGAGCTAACGATCGCTAAAACGTTAGCGCACTTTTAGTTTGACATGTCAGCAATTCTATAGCTAATAGTTTTTAAGGATTTTATGTGTTACCCGAATAAAGTTCAGTTTGAAAATATAGCATTACCTGCATCTCAGTTTTATGAAACACGTTTTAACTGCGCAGCGTGGAAAAGTCTGTTTCCTTGTTTGAAAACCTTCGTCTTATTCTTTTTAAATTTCCCAGGCCGCCAACGGTTTTCAAAAAAAAAAATCCAGTTTGAACGAACGTGATTGGTCAGAAGGTTGAAGAAAGAGAACAACCATTGGTTAGAATTTTTGCCAAACGAAGTATATGATTGGTCGAGACTGATAATGATCCCGCCCCCTTTTCCCCCCCCTTACTTGTAAATCAGTTATGAAATAAATCATGTTATATTTCAAAGCAAATCATAGAWCACTGACATATTTCATAGAAATAGAAATTCTGGCTATGGGTTTTTACAAATATCTGCATTTTTAATCTTAAATTATCTTATTGTGGACAGCCTTATTTCCCTCTGGGATCAATAAAGGATTTTTGAATTGAATTGAATTGAATTGAATTGAATTGACCCTGACCATCCTCTTCACTGTCATGGAAAACATTGTCTTCAGTCAGAGGCTTCTTCAGTTTTGTTGTAATACAAACAGCTACAGATCTTTCTTGCCCACAGCTATCACCAGCTACAATAACTCTAGTTAAATGARTTACAACATATAATTTCCCTCTGGGATCAATAATGTGTTTTGAATGGAATTGAATCTATCACTAAAATACACACAAAACATGATTGAGATTACTTTAAAAAATGAAATTCTACTGCTGTGGAGATACAYATGTTGTAGTTTGTTTTTACAGAACTACACACCCTATAAATACATTTCAAAAACTGACAAACTGAGAATTAGACCTTGAAAAAGTTTATTCAAAACAATTCKGCTTTTACAAGATTCACAATTAAAGCCCAGGACAACCTTTTTTCATGACATTGTCACTGTCCACTTCTCTGTTCCCAATTTTGCACGGTGCATTCCATCACATGGACAAAAAGTATGCTTTCTGAATGCATACATTAACGGTTTAGCGACAGGAAACAGGTGGGCCGTTTCTTGCAGTTTGACTCTGACACCTGCATATTTGCAAACACTGAAGAATGTAACTGTTCTGCTATATGATTGTATGTAACTGGATTACAGAAGAAGTGCTAAAAAGATTTGTTTTTCTTTTTATCTTTTTTCTACAACTAAAACAAATCTGCTAGTTGACAAATTATGAAAAAAAATGTAATCACTTTAGGGCAAAAACCTACTTATTGGCTCAAAACTTGAAAAATAATCATTTCTGAAAACAAACAAAAAAAAAACCAAGAAATATCCTACATCTTAAATAATCTTGAAGAAAAAAAAAAAAAAAAAAAACCAAGAAATATCCTACATCTTAAATAATCTTGAAGATTCAAACAAATAAATTATCTGACTAATCTCATCAAGGTATGATTTCTGTGTTTTTCCTACAAAAATCCGATGATTTCTATTATTTTTCTTCATTTTTAACATTTAATACTAATGTATAAAGTTAGTAAAGCACTATATAAAATATTGCGGTAAACTGCAATGCCACATGAGCGATGAAAACTTGCTTTTGACACAATAAAGCGTTATTATTTAATTATTTCTACATGCAAATTCACAGAAGATTGTGTGAAAGTGTAAAATGGACTGCATTTAAGAACATTTGTCTTCTTATTGATAACTGAAAGAGTTTTTGTTTTCCTTTAAATACACTTCCTTTTTAAACACACAAAAACTTTTATCATACACACAGATGAATTACAGTCAACACGATGAAAGCCTCTGGACTAATGTATAGTTCAGTTTCTTCCTCAAGGACATCTTTAAAGTTAAACAATTTTTTTTTAGATTTTTCTACCTGGATTAGTGAGATGCATCAGGATGCTTCCTCAAGGACACTTCAATATATGAATTTAGGAAGCCAAGGTTTAAATTATTGGCCAAAATTTTTTTTTTTTAGTTTTGAGCCACATCTGCCCTAGAAAAGGGATTTCATGCTGACATTCAGTCTGGGTTGATTTGAACAGTGCAGTTGGTGAAAACTAAAGCGCAGGACGGGAGCTTTTCAGTCAGTGATCGCCGCAGACTTAGGAACGGGTCATTTCCATCCTGAGTCCTGTTTCCATCACTAACATCGTCATCCGCACCTCCTTCCTCTTCGTCCTGCCGTTCCTCGCCACCTCCCTGTTCCTCGTCCGGGATCTGCCGCGGCTGGAAAATCACATCCAGAAACTCCAGCCGGCGGAGTCCACTGATCGACCGGCAGCTCCGCACAACCTGCAGCTCGCTTAGCGTGCAGGCCCAAAGACACAGGTGCTTCAGGTCCTTCAGATAGCTGGTGCAGAACAGGCCCGGCGCCACCTCCTTACCTCCAAGGCTCAGCTCCTCGAGTCCAATCCAGCCTGCCCTCAACCCAAGGGAGGCCATCTGCAAYGGGTAGCCTTGTCGTCCCGTAACGCCTATTTCGAGAAATTTAAGTCTGGAAAGCCTTTCCACACCCACAGCTGCATTAACCGCACAGCTTTGGAGCCCGTCTGCTGTTACACGAAAGGTGTCGCGTAACTCCAGTCGACTCAGCCTTTCCCACGACGTCAGGCTCTGAAGGTGCTGGTCTGTAAACGAAGGCACGTTGTTAAGGGCCAACTTCTCGATGCCGATTCCCGAATGACAGCTGAGCCTTTTGCCTCTCTTCTCCTGTCTTTGTTGCGAAGCACTGGACGTGGCTTCTGCTCGGTCGTGAGGTGCAGCGGGCAGGCTTTGGCTGAAAAAATCCCGAGGCAGCTCGCAGCTGCACAGCTCCAGCGCCCTCAGAGACGGAGGGAAGGCCCGGCAGCTGGGCAAACTCCGCAGATCTGAGTGGAGGAGGTAGAGCTTGCTGAGGCGCGGGCATTTCGTGGACAGAGCTTTGAGCCACGCCTCGGAGAGGAAGGTGCCGCCTCGGGCAGAGAGCAGCAGACCCCGCAAGCGAAGGCTCCTCAGTCCGCAACCCAGGAACTGGCGCAGGAGGACCCAAAGGATGCGGGAGGTCACCTGGCACACGGTCCATTAATGTGTGTGCGAGTTGAGGGCAAAAAGAAAAACAAGTTTATGTCAACAAATATGCAATTAAAAAATGCTTAAAGCTCAGTGGTTATTTCTTTAATTAGATTTTTTTCTTTCTAAGATTTCTTAACTCTCACACATTTAAATTACTAACACAATACATACTGAAACATGCATTTAATAATAAAGCAGCTATAATGTCACTTCACTAATGTTCATTGAAAAAGACAGATGAAAAGTGGTAAAGCCACATTTCCAGTAAGAATCTTACCCCTTTCCATGAGGTCAAATCAACATTCCTCCATAGTCTTTGGTCTTTAACAAGGCGTTTCCACCTCTTACACACTCTAGAAAGAAAAGCAAAAACTTCACTCATTTGGTATTGGTCACAACATGGAAAACCCCCCTGCAGACTAACAAAACACACAACTGTTAAAATAACAACAAAGAAAGAAACGAAAATAAGAACTTACCTCCCAGCTCTGACAAGCTCTCTAACGTTCAAATACGATAAAACATCTATTAAAATGTTCTCAGGGCAGAAATCCAGATTACAGGCTTTAAATTCGTCCATTTTGTCTACAAAAACTCTGAAAATCTTCCACACGGACAGAATATTCAGACGCACACGGGTTGCGCCCAAATCAGAACCCCCCCAGGAAACAGCAGCTCGTCGACTGTGTGACCTAGACTCGATCTGAAATCTCAATTTAAAATCCTTTTATTTCTAACAGTAGAGGGACTCGGTCGATGTCGTCTTTCTTTCAGGAACATTGGCAAATTTATGACAACACCCGTGCGCTGCAGCTTTTTTCAAAACAGAGGTATCGCCGCCTCGCGTTCGTTTGGTGAACTGCTCCCGACGCCCGCGCGCTGTACGGGTGTTGCACCGGTTTATGTGACCGTGGCATTCTGTGACTCCAGGGGCCGCTGTTGCCTAAACACCGGACAAGATGGCGACCAGCAATGGTGGAGGAATGGAAGTGGATGGGGCAGGCAAGTATTTATCTCTTATCCCGTCATTTAAGTCTGACATCAGTATGGATGAATGTAAATATTTCCTGTCGTGTTGTGTATTTTGGTCACGAGTAGTCGTAAGCGGAGACTTTGCGGTTTTGAAGGTTGCTGACATAAGCGGGTTAACGCACAGACACACAAGCTCAGTAAAATAACCAGTCACTTCATAGATTCTCTCTCATCTGTTCTGCTTTGTTACTAGAGTTTGGATCAACACAACTACATTTATTTACTTCAGTATGTCTTTACGATTCACTACTTTACAAGTCAACAAACTGCAAACCAGGGTGGCACACGCTTGACGTTGTTCACTGCGAATGTCAATGCTATTTTAACCCGTTTTAAATTAAACAATCTGTATAAATATCATAAATCAATTGTTTAATTTTTGTTGTACATTCTTGCTTTCTCTACTAAGTTTTATACAATTCGGCCCTATAGTGCTGGATGTTGAAACAAATTAAACTCATAACTTCCTGTTATTTGTATTGTATGAACAGAAACGTGTTTTGTGTCATTATTTAGATGTGAAATCTTGTAGAATTATGAACTATATTTTAGCCTCAAATCTAAACAAATTGTTCCTATTACAGTGCAGGATAGACTGCAGGTCATTCATTTATCACCACAGCAGTCAGGCCTCTCAACAGCAGCACAATCTAACTATTGTTATTAATAATTCACGTTTTATTTTACAATGTTTCTTTTTTAATGAGGATGCTGTCCACAAAGTGGTTCTTTTGTCTCCTCGGGGTATTTCACGGCATTATTTTTGTTTATCATTGCTACTGTATGTAGGTGTATGTACTTAGCAAAAACAAATAACAAAAGTCATTACCAAAGAATTAGTTTTTTTGTAATATTGATCAATAATTCTTCAAGCTTCCTGAAGGTTTTCAAAGTTTTGTTGGGGATTTAAAAAAATAAGTCACATCTGATCTACACAATATTGAAAACTTATTAATATAAATAAACCTATAATTTAAATGTAACTTGTTTTTGTTACCTACAGAAGAGATCTGCTGTGGCAGGTTACATTTTTTTGTCTGGTTACAGTCAGTGGTTGTTCGGACTTTTAACCTGACAACATTAAAGAAGCTGTTGGAGCTGCTGTCCAGTTAAAGCTCACCTCGTGTGTCTCTCTGTGTGTCTGCAGCAAGCCCCAGTGTCATGGCCTCGGGGGTCACTGGGAGCGTTTCTGTGGCCTTACACCCTCTGGTTATCCTCAACATATCTGACCACTGGATACGCATCCGCTCCCAGGAGGGGCGACCTATGCAGGGTACGCACGCCGACAAAAAAAACCTAGCTTACACAAATATCTGTTTTTATTAAAGTAACACATTTGACAAGTGCTTTTTTTTTCCTATTTTTTGCTTTTGCTGACAAGCAGTTAGAAGAATGGCTCACTGAATGCAGCATACTTATAAACAAGTGTGCTGAAAACTGTGTTTTCTCGTCCCAGTGATTGGAGCTCTGATTGGAAAACAGGAGGGTAGAAACATCGAGGTGATGAACTCCTTTGAACTCATGTCTCACACCATAGATGACAAAGTGCACATTGACAAGGAGTACTACTACACCAAGGAGGAACAATGTAAGCAATTCTTTTTAATAACCAAGTACTGCACAGCTTGACAGATATATTTCAGTATTCAGGTGATTATGGTAAGGTRTTAGACAAAACTCTTAACTTAAAAATAAATCAAATTATGAAACAACAAAGCCCTGCTGATGAATTTTTGCACAGTATTTTTTTTTTGTATTTTATTCTTTTAAGTTTACCCACATCTTTAGTTATTAAAGACTACAAAGTCATTGTTAATATAATTGGATCTAGGCTGAATAATTAAACATATCTGAGATCAAGTCATCAATAATAATTTTTAAAATAAGTAGATAAATTAATGTTTTTCTGTTGGAACATCCTGTTGTTTCTCAGTTAAACAGGTCTTCAAAGACATGGAGTTTTTGGGCTGGTACACCACAGGTGGACCCCCAGACCCGTCAGATATCCACATCCACAAACAGGTATGTAAACACTGAAGCCTGTCCAGTGCAGAAAGGCAGAATACGGCTAATACCACTAATAATAATAATACAATCACTAATGACCTCAGCTAGCTTGGTTTAAAAAAAAGAATTTAAAAATCAGACCAAAAAAAAAAAAAACATTTTCTGCAAAAATGTAGTGATGCTAATAGCTGAATGTCAACTGAAGAAGCTAAAACTGAGTTGGTTAAAGCTATAAGAGCAGAATACTAGCTAAAAGCTAAAAACTAAAAGATTAAAACCCTAACTTAAAGCTTAAAGTTGCATAAAATTATTTAAAAATGGTTAAAGGCTAGTTAAAGGTGAAAAGCAAAAGGCTGGCTCAAAGTTAAAAGTAGCAAAATGCTAGCTGAAAAAACAGTTATACTGCCGTCAAATGCCATCTTTAATTTCTTTGAATAGTTACACGGCAGCTGAATAACAAGTTTTGTTATTAATAAATGTTCCTTTTTCATCTCRTGCACACTTTCTGTTCTCCTTTTCCTGCAGGTGTGTGAGATCATCGAGAGCCCCCTCTTCCTGAAGCTCAACCCAATGACCAAACACACCGATGTAAGTTCATCCATAATAAAATTTAAATAAAATAAAAAGTCTGTGTTTTAATCCATCAAGAAAGAAGCAGCGGCACGCCGCTGGGTTTGAAACCAGCCTCTCTAAACCGTCTCTTTCTCTCCCTCAGCTTCCTGTTAGCGTTTATGAATCTGTGATTGACATCATCAGTGGCGAGGTAGTTTTCTTCCAGCTCGGTTTCAATTTTTAGTTATTTTTTAATATATAATTCATTTAAAATTGTGTATTTGTTTGTTATTCAGGCTACCATGTTGTTTGCTGAGCTGACGTACACTTTAGCCACAGAGGAAGCGGAGAGAATCGGAGTCGACCACGTAGCTCGAATGACGGCCACCGGCACCGGAGAAAACTCAACGGGTAAGAAATGCAACAGGGCCTGTTCAAATTAGCCGCAGAACCAGTTCCAGAATGAAATACCAGTCGCGTGTTCTCACTCAAATGAAATACTTTAATTTTTTTCTCCTTTTAGTGGCTGAACACCTTATAGCTCAGCACAGCGCGATAAAAATGCTCCACAGCCGAGTGAAGATCATCCTAGAATACGTCAAAGCCGTAGAAGCAGGTGAGCGAAGCACCGACGCAAAAGAATGTGAAAATAAATCAGCAGAAGCAGCTGTTCTCGAAGGTTTCTTCTCCTCCTGTCTGTTTTTACATGCTCAAACACACCACCTGTAATTACCAGTTTCTCTTCAGTCATATTTTAAAAACACTGACCAAACTCCGCTGTTTAAAATACATTTCTTTTGTGCGTTTGTGTGACAGGAGAGGTGCCGTTTAATCATGAGATCCTCCGTGAAGCTAACGCCCTGTGCCACAGGCTGCCGGTCCTCAGCACCATAAAGTTCAAAACCGACTTCTATGATGTAAGTCTTTTTTTGTAAATAATAGTATTATATTTCAATACACAAAGATATGTTTAAAAGAATCAATGATTAGACATTATTTGATAAACRTTTACTTCAACTGTAAAAAATATTGTCACATGGATTAATGCTGCAAAGCACAAATGATGAGTGCAAAGCTGAGCAAGCTTTTATCTACCCTGAAGCTTTGTCTTCTTCTATCTGATGATCATAACTTTTAAATGAAAGCAGAACGCCTTGACAGAGAGGAGAATGTAGAAATGACTCAGCCTACAACGTAAAGTGGATGGAGGACAACAGAGCTGCTTCATGGATTGGAGAACCTCAGCTTAGCCTATTAGCCTATGTATATATACTGTATATATA
>NW_013952626.1:732289-735710 GCF_001266775.1 Austrofundulus limnaeus
TGTATATATATATACATAGCAAGATAACCTTAGCCATGTTTAACTAACATTGGCGTAAGTTCCAAAAATATTAGCTTAGGCGCTAACATGCTAACAATATTAGCTTAGGTGCTAACAATATTAGCTTGGGTGCTAACTCTACATTGTTATATATAAGATATAAGTAATTCCAAGTAATTGTACATTTTTTAACATTGTTTTCCTGTTTTTTGAATTTTTTTTATTCATACGTATGAAAAATCAAGGTGCCTGTTTGTTATTGCGTTAGCGTCAGGTTTATACATTTATGTATATAGCAAGATAGCCTTAGCCATGTTTAACTAACGTTGGCATTAGTTCCCGAGCTAAAAAAAATTAGCTTGGGCGCTAACAATATTAGCTTAGGTGCTAACTCTATATTGTTGAATATAAGATATAAGAAGTTCCAAGTAACTCTACATTTGTTACACACTATTTTCCTGTTTTTTATTCATAAATATGAAAAATCAAGGCGACTGTTGGCTATTGCTTTAGTGTCAAGCTAATACATACAGTATATGTATATAGCAAGATAGCCTTAGCCATGTTTAACTAACGTTGGCGATAGTTCCCGAGCTAACAATATTAGCTTGGCTACCAACCCTAAAATGTTATATATAAGATATAAGAAGTTCCAAGTACTTGTACATTTTTTACACATTATTTTCTTGTTTTTGAGGTTTTTTTATTCATAAATATGAAAAATCAAGGCGTCTGTTAGCGATTGTATTAGCGTCAAGCCAATACATATATGTATATAGCAAGATAGCGTTAGCCATTTTCCTATTTTTTTAGTTTTTTATTCATAGGTATGAAAAATCAAGGCATGTTAGCTATTGTGTTAGCGTCAAGCTAATACAGTACATACAGTATACATTGTGTATATAGCAAGATAGCGTTAGCCATTATTTTCCTGTTTTTTGAGGTTCTTTATTCATAAGTATGAAAAATCAAGGTAACACAAATCGCTTTTAGTGAAACGTTGCAACTGTTTTCCTTGTTTTCTCGCAGCAATGTAATGACGTCGGCCTCATGGCGTACCTAGGCACCATCACCAAGACCTGCAATAGTATGAACCAGTTCATCAACAAGTTCAACGTCCTGTACGACAGACAGGGCATCGGCCGGAGGATGAGAGGACTTTTCTTTTGAGCGGACAGGAAGCTGAAGCAGAGGCAAACACACAAACTGCAGTTTTTTCCCCTTTTTTTTCCCCTATTCTCTATTTTTTGGGTTTGGTTGTATTTTGATCAGCTTGATAAAAAAACCTTTTAAGGTAACTGCAGCCTTTCAACACCAATTTACCATTTTCAGCCACGAGTGTATCTGAATGCACTTAATGACATAAATCAATAGGCGATCCATACAAACTCCACCAACTCTCTGGGTTTGCACAGCAGTGAGCACACTGTAAAATGGACGTTCTCTTATTTTACCCGGTTTGTTTTATTGTTTCATGTTTCTGTGTAATAAATGGCCTGTTTTTTTTTATGGCGCTTTGTGTCTTCTTTGTGCGCAAAAATAGTTCCTGACGCACACGTGATAGCAATTACACAGAACTGTCAGAGCTGCACTTTTAAATGAGCTCGTAAACATTTTTGCTTGGTGGGGTTTCTTGTCAGGAGCTGTTTGTTGTTAATGCATCTTTTTTTATTTTTTTGAAGTCTTGTTCCTGCTGTTTAATAGCCTGTAGAGGCTTCAGGCAGACGTGCGTATGTGGCAGGAAGAGGAAGTATAGAGAGCAGCTCCAGAGTCTAATGTATATAATGAGTCAGCATTTATTTGAGTCTTAAATGTACAGCAGAAGCAGACGTAATGATCTCCAGCCTGTGAGTTGGCACTTTGAGAGTCTTATTTTGAAAACTGCCATGTGGCATTGGAATCAGCCACTTCGTTTTTGTTTATTTTGCACCTTTTTTATAGTATTTCAAATCAAATCAAACAGGAACAGATTTCACTCTTTATTCTCATGAGTCAATAAATCAAGTGTGGACTGAAGTTAATTGTTTTTACAGATTTTTATTCACAACTGCTTTCATTACAGTGACTTTAAGCAGCCAGGGTGGATGTTTTCAGTCAGCGGTAGTTTAAATACAGACATTTTACATCATTTGCTCCCCTCTGCAGGATCGTCAGCGGCCGGCTGGGGGTACTGGAACCGGACCGGGTCGTACAGCTCGTCCCTGAGGTCGTACACGTGAGGGTAGTAGTAAGAATGAGGGTAGATGCTCAGCTTCTTGGGTGCAGGAGGTGTTGGTTCCTCCTCTTCATCCTCCTCTAGYGGAGGAGGTGGTGGGGGCGGTGGGGCCATGATCTTTCCCTTCACGGGCCGGGGCGGGTTGTCGATCAGGCAGTCGGGGTCCCAGTAAGGGTCGCAGTCGTACTCCATGCCCTTGAAGGTGCGGATGGGGGCCGGGGGGGACTTCATGACCAGGACCGGCGGAGGCGGGGCGGATTTCTTCGGCGGGGGGCCCTTGAAGGCTTCCACGGGAGCAGGGGGCGGGGCCCTCTGAGGGGCGCAGTGGGGGTGGTAGCGCGGGTCGCAGAGCACAGGAACGGCGCCGGTGGGCAGGTACACGATGTGCGGCTTGCAGAGGGGGTCCTTGTTGTTGCACAGGAAGAGCACGTCYGCCTGGGAAATGGCCGGGGCGGGAGGAAGAGGAGGAGGGGTCGCTGGAGGGTCCGTGCCCACGGGGACCCCCTTCATCGGAGGTGGAGGGTGGGGAGCCACTTTGCACCTCTTGTCTGTGGTGGGATCGCACATGATCATCGGCACGCCCAGTTTGCTCTGGAAGTAGGAGGCGTTTGGGCCGTAGGCCTGCTCCAGGTACCGCATCTGCTGGTAGAGCATCCTCAGCCTGTCGATCTCATAGAGCTGAGGTGGAAACAGAAGAACACATTTAAATATCTTACCTCCAATAGAACCATCATCTTAAACTATAAATCATAAAACAGAAAGATTTTTACATTAAATAAAGAATTTGTGACCAAGTAGTGAAAACCCAAGCTAAAAGCAGGAAAGTTTTTAAAAAACATTGTTTTTTAGCTTTAAAATGTGTGTTTAATTTGTAGTCTGTAAAACAGCGAACATTTGAAAGGCTAAACAAAGTTTGGTGTGAGGAAAACAGACAAAACGTCTCACCCCCTCAGTGTGTCCGATGCTGCTGTAGTATCTGTAGTACGCCTGAAAGTCCGGGCTTCCTCGGTACCACTTGGGGTCGGCGTTACGCCTCGGTCTGGAGCGAGACAGGAAGTCGTTGGCTTTCTCTGAGTTGATGCTCACGGGGACCATCTCTGCTGGACGAAACAAATAAATGAAGCTCAATTCTTCAGTGTTTTTAAACTAACAAACAAAAAATATATATATTTGAGTTGATAAAAGTGATTTGCACATACCCTCCTG
>NW_013952626.1:736354-743250 GCF_001266775.1 Austrofundulus limnaeus
ATTTACAGCAGCTGTTTTTTTTTCTTCTTTTTTTAAGTTTGTGAAAAAAAAAAAAAAACTGACCTGAGAGAAGTATAAAGCAGCAAAGTTGCCCCAGCAAGCATAATGATAACATCTTGAACCTGCAGCCCAGAAAACCACTGAAATATTACAGTTGTGATAGATTGTCCAAGTTAAAAATCTTTATTAAATATAGCAGAAATCTCCTCCTAAATATAACTTTATGAAACCATCCTGGTTTAAGAGCTACACGCTAAACGTTACATTTCCTCAGCAGATAAAAACACAGAAGCATGTTGGACTCACCTGGCTCAGGAGGCCGTCTTCACCGGACGAACAGGGCCGAGTCGAGCTAAATACCAGTCCCCCCATCAGCTGCTCTGAACCATTCCCCCCACCGTCCAATAGAATCTCACTAAACCTAAGACCAAAACCTTTTCTCCTCCTCCCATTTAAACGTTATTTAAAGTGGGGCCTTTGGCACCAGTTAGGGGAAAAAACTGGGCCCCTGGATCCAGGCCATAAAGACAAAACTTCAAATAGAAACTCCCAATTAAGGTTCTGGAAGGAAATCATCACCTGCTGGGAGAACAGCAGCTGTGGAGAAAACGCTGCTTATTGAAAATCTCAGCACAAATAAGCAGCAGATAAAAGTTCCACAAAGCCTCCAAACATTTATTTTAAACAGAATAAATAAAGTACGTTACTTAAATATATAATATATAAATAAGTTCCTTAAAAAAATTACTAAGTAAAATTAAAAATGCTTTAACAGAAAATGACTTTGGTAAAAATAACTGTCACTGATGAGAAAACTATTCAAGTCATAAAACTGTTCAAACTTTGGGAAAGTAGAAAAGTAAAAGTACTTTTCCACGCTCTCTAACAAATGAACCAAACTGGCTCCACAAAACCAAGTTGATTAAATTGGTCAATTTTTTTTTTCAAATAAAATATGTATATCGCCTCAGATTTACTCTACTAGATTTAGTGGAAGTAGTTATGATTTATTTGAGTAAATTCAATGCTTACTTTTTTAGAGCACATCAACAACTCCTTTCATGAGTTCAGATTTAATTTATAACTATGTGTTAAACTTTAAAGGAGTAAAAGTATCATTTTTAGGTTTTAAAAGTAACTAAGTAAAAGTAACGATTAAAAAAAATACTTGGTAACATTACAAATCCTCAAAAAAAATTATGCAAGTACTGTAATAAAGTAAATGTACTTAGTTACTATAAACCTTGATTTTAAATAAAGATTGACATTTTGTCCTGAGAACAGCTCTTTTTTCTAACAAATCTGGTACAGAGGATGACTATCAAACATTCATTTATCGATCTTCTCAGAATGTTAATCGATAAATTGAACGAGCTTAAAATTACAGCCATCATGCAGGAATCCATCATGCCTGGTGGACGTAGAAACTCACCCAAATTTGCCCCCAAACTTTAAACTTCAAAAGAACTTGAGGGTTTTACAAGTTAAATCTTTTAGCATGCTGTATAATTACAAATATTTTAAGGGTTTGGTCAATTTTCAGGGGATCTAAGTTGCAAAAAACAGAAGTTGTATTTTTGTTTTTAAATAAGACTATAAGGTGTTATTTTGTGGGCAGGCGGTTCTGAACCCGAACCAGGCTGTTGCACATCCAAACCAGGTGTTGAGGCGCGATGATTGCAGGATGCTTCGTACCGTTTCATGTACACACAGGAGTCAGAAGTACTTGAACCATTTATTATAATTCTGTTCTCATACAAGGCTTAATATTTGTGCCCAACTTGCCGTACAAGTATAAAATGTACAGAATTGCTTCACTGGAAGCATTGGGGAATAAATCGATATTACACTATAACATGTTCTGACGTACATATTTACAAGCAGTTTAATAGTTAACAGGAATCCTCAACATAAAAAGCATTTGATCTGCAGCAGCAGATGTTCTTTTCATATTAGTCRGGCAGTAAAGGAAGTCCACGTTCTGCCTGACTCGTGTTACAAAATGCTGGATGCAACAACATAAAGAGCCCCAACACTGATCTGGAAAACAAAAACCAGGTGGATGAAACGAAGCGTGGTGCGAAGGACGAGTCCCCGGTGTGTTCAGACGAAGGTGATGCGGCTGCGGGCCTGGTTGACCTGCCACACGTTCAGCTCCTCGTACTCCTCCAGTGCCTCCTGGAACTGAGCGGGCGTGAAGCCGCGGGACACGCAGCGCTGCTCGGCCTCGGCCATGCGGACCACCTTGCCTGCTCCGCCGCGCCCCGCCGAGCCTTCGGTGGCGAGCTCGCGCACCAGAGAGAAGATGACGTCGGACGGGCGCTGCGTTCTGCAAAAAAGGGAGGGGCGGGCGGGTTCAGATTTTGGAACGAGTCGACGTTTGGTCGCACAACATGACTCTCTACTAGGGATGGGTACCTTTGAGATTTGAATCGATCCGGTACCAATATCCTGTACCTGGTGTACTTTCCTTATAACCTTCTTATAAAAGAAGGGTGTAAATCCTACACGGGGAATCGGTACCAGTATTTAACGGTACCGATTTCCGGTACTTTGTGAGTGTTGTTTTTTTAAAAATAAACCTTTTTTTTATTTTTTGTATTTAACATATTTCTCAATATATAAAATTTAACAAATATGATGCATTTAGGTACCGAAACATGATACCGTTTGATGTTACGTGAATAGTTACTCAGTAGTACCGACAGAATTCGATCAGTACTTATAAAAGTATCGAATGAACTCACTTCCTGTTGATTTAAAGTCCGTAACCAGTTTCATAACATTAAAAAAATAATAATAATACAACGCTCTGGCAATGTCAAAAACAGACCTGTATCCATTTTTGATGTTTTTACGTTTCACTGATTGTTTTTAGATGMTGTCACTTTTTTTGTGTGCCATGTTTTAATGATTATCATTTCWATTTTATAGATGTACTTTTTAAAAAAGCCCATCTAGGGACAARTGCTGCGAATTAGCTRCCGCTACTGCACCATGACGCAAGTGTGGGACTGCTGTCTTGTTCAGTTTGTCTAYGTTGATATGTGTCTGTCCCTATCAAATAAACTTAAATRAAATKAAATGAATTCGGTACCCAACCCTACTCTCTACCAGCTGGCAGTCAAGTTATTAGAGGCCAAACTTTTTTCTAGAAGAAAATATTTGAGCAAAGAATCCATTTAACCATATTACAAAGCTGAAGAAGTTAAATTCAAAGTGTTACGATGTCAAGTTTAAACATCTAAACAAGACTCATAAATAGGTTTTATAGCTTCCTCCAGAAAAAGTAGCTACTGTGACTAAAATACAACAACAAAAAAACAAAAACAAACAGAAAACATCTGGTGCTACGAGCTGACTAAACGCTGTTGTGACGTTTTAAACTAACCTGGTGGTGCTGGACTTGTCAGCTTGCAGAGAATCCTTTGACATCTCCATGAGTCTCATAGCCTCGTTGACGTCCTCCTTCTCCACCGTGTCCATCATGCGAAGTCGAGCCTGAAGACGGACGTGTGGGAGGAAGTACAAGTTGTTAGACTGCAGATGCACGCAATCGCACACACGTTTCTTACTGRACTTCAGGGGTGGACGTAGGCTGCGCTGTGCCGGCACTGTCAGACCGAGACAAGTGCAATGCCCTCCGGGATGGTCAGCAATTGCTCAAGTCTCCGCCTCTCAAAACCAGCT
The DNA here is from genome assembly GCF_001266775.1 of Austrofundulus limnaeus. Classification (NCBI taxonomy): domain Eukaryota; kingdom Metazoa; phylum Chordata; class Actinopteri; order Cyprinodontiformes; family Rivulidae; genus Austrofundulus; species Austrofundulus limnaeus. The sequence continues at coordinate 740,045 of NW_013952626.1, forward strand.
AGTCTCTCAGTCGGAACATGGACAATCATCAGTAAGCTGAAGCTGGCGTACAAGAGGACGCTGGTGACCCGTTCTGGCCATGGTCAGTTTTGCATGGGTTTGCACAGCTGGTCCTAAAGCACACAGGCTGACTGCCCACCCTGCAAAGCTGGCCAGGACCGGAAAAATAGCAGAAGCTTACTTTTTATTCCCCCACGTGATCAAACTAGTCACTAAAACAAATACAGAACAAATCTGAGGTGTAAGATTATTATTTATTCCAACACAGCTGAGCTGGCAGTATTGTGCCCCCTGGTGGACACCTGTGTGCAGCACAGTGCCTACCTGTTTACCTGAAGTGCTGGTTTTGCAGTAGGTGGATGACTGCTACCTGCACAAACAGCACTTTTGACAACCAGAGGCAGAGAATGTGACATCATGTGTGTGTCTCTGAACATATAACTGATGCAGATAAACATTTTTTTTGTTTTGGTTCTGTAAGAATGTAGAGTTTGTCCAGTGTGTGAAAGAAGTGCTCACACTGCAGTAGACCAGGTTATCATCACTACCTGCACTGTAAGCACTTTATCACACACTCAACTACTGATCAAAGCAAATTCACAGACTTAACAAAACGTATTAGATCTTCACCTCAAAATTAAACTTTTCCACCATTTAAATCCATCACACCGAACACAAAATAAGTCTACCAAATAAAAAATTGTTAATTTTAAACAAGTACTCACCAAGGCAGTTGACAGGCGGAGGATGGAAAGGAGGGTACGCGCTGAGGTGAAGGTGGTATCTTTACTGACTCGAGCCTCTTTCCTCATTTCAACGTAAGCAGCGGTGATGTAATCTGCCAGGGACTCCGGCACAACAGGCTGGCGCTTTTTACACAGAGCGATGTAACGTCTGAAAAATACATTTAAACCAAACGTTTAATCTTAATTTACTCCAACTGTGTTTCTATTTTTTTTTAAATTATGACTAGGATTTTTAATTATGACTAAGGATGCAAACAATCAACTTACAATTAACTGTCAAATAATGGTTTACTAGTTCAAAACTTATTTCAGTGTAGTTTTGACTTCATCCAGTAGAGGGCACCGCTGCTCTCAGCCTGGCCCTTCTCTACCCTAGCCCTGGTGAGCTGAGCAGAGGGCCTCATAATTAAACGCGCAAATCTTGTTCAGTTTTATTTGTGACACAACAATAATAATGGATGACACCAAACTGGACGGAAAAGTACCGAAGGCTGTACCGGACCGTCAAGCAGCACGACACTTAAAACAACAGAGCAGGAAGACAGAGAACAGTAAGCTAACTGTGGCTAACAATAGCTTCTTTTTGTTGAGTTTAACTTGTATGAAAAAAAAAAAAAAAAAAGCTACAGTCGCTACAAAAAATTAACTTGAAAGTTAATCTCATCTGTGTGATGTAACCTGGCCAGTGAGCCAATGAAATGAAGAGTAGCTGACGTCAAATCACGGCGGGCAGCCCAGATAGAACCACAGGGAATGTAAACAAACAATTGCCAGTACTCATTTGTACTCACGTCTTTCAGGGATATTTATGTTTAGTTTGTTTTTGAGTTATCTTAAAATATTACCCTGTGTTTAAATGACAGTTTTTCATCATTTTAAGTAGATTAAGTGTTTTAATTATTATATTTTTTTCAACTAGCAGCCTAACAGATTCCTGTTTTGTTTAAGAATGTTTAATGTGAGAGAAATCCACATTTTTCAGTTTATTCAGTCAGTGTTTAACACAGCTGGCACAATGAATTGTTAAATACTGTACTTTTTTTTAATTTAGCATGTAAAAAGATGAGCCCTTCATGTCATAGAAAGACCCTTGATTYAAGAGAAATATCAGGTTTTTAAGAAAATGGCCACTTAGTCGATCGAAAAGATCAACCAACTTTAGATTAATCCATTAATCGATAACTTGCATCCCTGATAATGGCAGATTTGTCACAAGAACTAACAGAAATCAGGTCACCTCATCAGTTTCATGTCGATGGGGGTGAAGTGCGTGGGGGGTTGGCGGGAGTGCTGGTGGACGTAGGTGATGTGCTGAGCGAGACGCAGGTCGGCGTCGGCGTCCGGTTTGTCCTGGATGAGCCAGAGCAGATCGAAACGGGAGAGGAGCGCAGCCGGCAGCTGGATGTTCTGCTCGATGCTCTTCCGGGGGTTGTAGCGGCCGTAGGCTGGGTTGGCTGCGGCCAGGATGGAACAACGGGCGTTGAGGGAKGTCATGATGCCGGCCTGCAGAGAAGAAAGCCACATTCTTAAACCCGTTTGGATTTCAGATCTGTTCCGCTGATTATAGAAGCAAATACCTTCGCGATGGAGATGGTCTGCTGTTCCATCACCTCGTGGATGGCCGTTCGGTCAGCGTCKGCCATTTTATCGAACTCGTCGATGCAGCAGACGCCCAGGTCAGCCAGCACCAAGGCACCCCCTTCCAACGTCATCTCACCAGTCAGAGGGTCCCGCATCACAGCTGCCGTCAGACCGACYCCAGATGACCCCCGACCTGTTGTGTACTGACCTGAAAACCACAACAAACAAGTATTAGAAATAAACAAATATTTAAATCTGGAATTATTAAGCCAGTATTTTAAAATATATTTCTTTTGAATGTTTCTTTTATATTTAGTCAGAAGTCAGCATAACTAAGAAAGCACTCAACCSCACAGGTTAATATTTCACAGAGCAGGCTTCAATGGAAAAATAAAATAGCTTACTAAATAATATATTYAACTAGATAGAAGACTTACTCCGAGGAGCCAGTCGGTCAATGTAGGACAACAGCTGGGACTTGGCAACTCCAGGGTCTCCCATCAAGCAGATATTTATATTACCTTGATGTGTGTGTGTGTGTGGGGGGGGAGAGACAGAACGATCCAAATATTTTAATCAAATCAAGGTTTTCATGAGCAGAAAACTGATTAAAACACTCTCAAGAATACGCTGAAGTCATTAAGGTAAATTATAGGTTTAAGAGAGAGAAAATAAATAAATAAAAATGTAATGYATCATCTGTGCTCACCTCTGATCTTCATGCCTTTAGGGGCTTGCTCCACTCCTCCAACCAGCAAYAGGAGCAGGGCCTTCTTGACGTCTTCGTGCCCGTAGATTTCTGGTGCGATGGAGCCAGCTAGTTTCTCATAAAATCCTTCCTCTGGGACAGAAAAGTGTGTTTTAGTTGCTGATAAGAGT
>NW_013952626.1:743280-745384 GCF_001266775.1 Austrofundulus limnaeus
ATATATATTTTTAAATTTACAAAACTAAACAGCCTACAGTATTTTTTACAATCGTTATTTTACAGTTAAAATAAATGTTTATCAAATAAAGTATAATGTTACAACTAATCGGGGATCCCTTTAACGCTCTGTTAGATGATTCACAGACAGCTACAAATTAGTGATCTTTGCACCAACAACACCTGAACGGCCTGACTGTAGCCCGAGCGCAGCAGAGGGAGGAAGACTCCTGTGATGGCTACGTGGTCTCCCGGCTGGGCGAGGCGTGTGTTTTCACCTCGTGCGTACACCGTCATGCTCCTTGGAATATTGCCAACAGGCACCTGGTCACTCTGCAAAACATCAGACAARAGCTGATTAACAAATGGACTCCCACCACACGCGATCCAACAGCCTGTAGTTCCTTACRTGCTCCTGAATACGCAGCTCCTGGAATTTGACAAATTTGGAGCCTCTGGTTTGCAGGTAGAGCCGGCCTCCGGATTTGTTGGTGACGCACTCTTGGCTGGGACACATGACGAGGGGCATGAAGGTGGGAGACTGGATCTGAAGACCGCAAAGGAAGGAYGATGAGACTGGAGTAATAACCCTAAAATATTCAAAAATGCTTTAATAGCTAATTAAATCTCACTGGTTGGTAGGTTTCAGCGCCACACTGGTCACACGTGTACGTAGCCACAGCCATCATGGGTTTCACCTCGGTGGCRCGAGTCACGATGCCTCGAACTGTGACCAGGTGGCCGATGCTTTCAGCCCGAATGTCRCGTACCACTTTGGGTTTCGAGGTGCTGGGTGGTTTGAAGTAAAGCTCACTGCAGAAACAAGACAGTTTATGAGAAATGTGTGCACAGGGTTCCTACAGTTTAGGCAAGTGACATTTAAGACTTTTTTTAAAATGCCAAGTGAAATCAAATTTAAGACCAATTTCACAAACACAAATGACAAAATAACAAAAACAACAGAAACTCRTGAATCAAAGTACTTTTGGTTGAATTATTCAAATACTGCTAAYAGACCAATTGTTTTTATCCCTGTCTGTTTTTTTGTCAAATATAGCAAAAACATCCTTTCAATCAGTTTTAAACCTAATTTAATTCCTGAAAATCATCTAACAACCCAAAATTTGTAGTTTTAGGACCCACAGTGAGTTCTCAACCCCTGCTGGCTATAGATAAAATGTTAAAGTGCCTGTGACATCAAGGTTTTGTAAGAAATATGAATGCATTTTTGGAAAGGCAACATTATAAACGTATTATAAACGAATGTCACATTGCTCAGATGGACAGTTGCTGAGATATTTGCATATGAAGTAACAGGAAGTGATGTCAAAGGGGAATGTCTGTGAGTATTTCAGTCAACACTTATTACAGTCATCTTAATTACAATGTGTTACATTTTTAAGACTTCTGAAGATTGATTYAAGACATTTTAAGGCTAATTAAGGCCTTATTTTCAAATTGATGAATTCAGGGCCTTTAAAGACTTTTAAGGATCCACGGGAACCCTGCTGTAAACAAAAAGATAAAGAAAAAAAAACCTCGTAATCTGACTACATACAATCTTCTCATGAGCTCAGGTGGGTACTGGTTACGGGCATCTCTGGTGTCAGCTGGATCACGGCCCCTTTGTTCCATCATCAACCGGTGCTCAATGTACACGTCCAAAGAATCTTTGGCCACAATCTAAAAAAAAAAAAGACATTACTTTTAACAAATAAGAAATTTTACAYTGAATGTTAGAAGCAGAAAATATCCACTAAAATAAAACTCTCCGTACGTCTTTCTCTTTGTATTCCGGCAGCAGCTCGTGCACGGCGTCAGCGAACAGGCCAACGTAGCGTTTAGCATTTTCACAGACGCTCTCGACCAGCTCGGGGTCTTCTTCGGCCACATCATCCAGCTCAACAAAGAGAGACACCTGTTCTCGGTGGGCCAGTGCAACCTGCACACATAAACTAATAATTAGACAAATCTCAAACACACCCTTTGTGAGCACGTACTAGGGTTGGGCATAATCGTGTCGTGTGCAATTAATCGTCAGAAAAACAATCGATTACTTTTTGGCACTTGACGATTAATACGATTAATGCCACCAGGCAGAGTCC
>NW_013952626.1:746404-752432 GCF_001266775.1 Austrofundulus limnaeus
AAAACAATATATATGACTTCAAATTTACAGCTAATAAATTACTTTTAGGTAAATGGAAAAAAAAAGGATAAAGAAAAAATTAAATCACATTTGATCAAAATTTACTACATGATCATATAAATACTCTACTTACAAGTTGTGCTCCATATTTGAACACCTTCTTCCCATTGTCATCCTCAGTGTAAAACTCCTGCAGGAACCTTTTGCACTTTTCTGCAAAAACAAACAAAAACAGCCGGGCTCTGTTTTAAAACAGAAACACAGGAGGGCAGGCCGCGTTCACCAACATGTTTGGCGATTTTACCTGAATTTTCATTCGGAAAATACAACCACTTTCTGGGCTTATCGCGAACAGCAGAGGGGCCTTCACGCTTGGAGCTAATTTGTTGTCCTGCGTCGACCCCCCCTTTGTTGAGTAACATGGCATCCTGTAATCTCGATGAGTCACTATTGCTACAGTACGACACAACTGCCGCTGGTGTGTAAACATGGAGCAAATACCGCCCAGTCGTGCCTCCTTTTACAGTTTCGGAGTGAAGTAAAGTATCACGCAGTCTATCGCTTCGGGGCAAGAACGTAAACACAACAACAGGCGCGCTCAGTTATGTTTCTTTCCCCCCCACCCCCCTTCTCTTTGGTAAATATCCCCCCCCCACACACACACTCCCTGAAAGAGTCACAACTAACAATATTTAACTACGCGTTACGGGGGGACGAAACTAGCCTTCGAACCGAGTCAAAATTAACTGCGCTTACTTTGACGCCGTGGAGGAAAATTCGCGGAGCTGCTGGGTTATTTCCATGTTCGAGGATGTTATTGTAAACAAAGCAGCACATGGCTTTTGTGCCCCGTCACTCAAGATATCCCTCCGCGATTCCTCCGCTACTCGAAAGAGTCCCGGTTGTTGTTTTCAAAATCGCAGCCAGCCATCTTTTTTTTTTTTTAACATTAGCTCAGGGTTAGCTTCAAGACTTGTGTTCCTGCCCATGTAATCCACCAATATTTTGGAATACAATCACTAAGCAGCTAGAAATCGCTGACTTAATGTTTAACCAGAGTGGTTTCTGATGGTTTGTGAAACTTCCCACATTTGCGCGGTTTGATGGTGCGTTCACTAAATTCGGAGAATTGAAGAAGTCTAAAGTCTTCTAAAGTGAATTAGCACCAAATATTCTCGTTGGGTCAGAGAACATTACAGGTGTTTACCGTAATGGTGTTACAATCGTACCGAAGAACAGATTTCTTTTGCGAGCCTGAAGCACAAACATGCTAGCTTGAGAAAGAGGCGTTCGTAGGCAGGGCACAAAGCCAGCCGATGCACAGTGGTTTCCAACCTAACTTAAATACGAAATGGTGCGTTCACTGACAGCTGACAGAATCGGAGACGACACAAGTAGAAAAACGTGAAATGTTTGGTCTGAATTGAGGACGTTTAAATGACCTAAATTAATGAGAAAAAAAAGCGTTGTAAAAATAACACTCAAAGACAGCATTAATTTAAAAAAACTAGATGATTACAAACGTTGCTTTTTAAAAGTGGACATCGTGAAGCTTATTTAGTGGGATGCCAACTTTCTCCAGTAGCTTTAACACTCGTAAACAACGCATATCATTTCTATAGGTGGTCATTCCGAGTTAAATGTGAAAAAAGACAACACACAGCAGGTATTGTTGTACATGTGCTTGCACACAGGCGCCTTCTCCTTTGTTTAAGGATCCATCCGGGTCACCGCAGCTCGGGGACAAAGCTGAACTGGATCCTGACCAAAATCGTTCAGGAAAGTCCATTAAACTTCATAATAAACAATATATATTTAAAAATCTTAACTTTCGGTCTTTAATATGGAATACTTTTTATTGTGTTCCCAAAATACATCAAAAGGTATACCCGAACTTGTTCTAAAACTGAATAAATTAATTACACTTTCGTCTCCATGCACTAATATACTTTCCTCACGTTTAATTCATGGCTAACGCTTTTATTAATACGTCTAATCGTTTTAACCAACCTGTTGCTGCCATGCTTTTATGATAGAAAACTCCTTTACCTTTCTCTGCCACATAGTCCTTACGAGCCATGGCTGCACGCGCTGGTTTTCAGGTGAAATAAGTCGACTTCGAAATCTGAAGTTGCCCACGAGCTAAAGCGCTGTTAAGAAAGTGTGTTTTTTGTTTCTTTATTTTAACGCTGGTCACTTGAACTCATTCACATGCAGCCAGAACTTCTCCGGGTCCGAGTGTAGAGAACTGGCGCCACTCTGACAACCTCGGCAGCCAATCAGGTTGCGCCTTTCGGTGAAAAGAGGCAGAACTTCGTTGTGGCGCGAAACCTGTAGGAGGCTGCTCATCACATGACTAAGCACTTCCGCCAGGCTGGTCAGGAATGGCGCGAAATGTGACAACAGAATTATATAAATGGAATGGATGTGGCAGAAACTAGTTTTCATGTTTTTTTATTTATGCAGAACATAACACACTTAAGATACGAACTATACTTCTTTTACTGTTCTAAGAATAATGTAGCTTTTTGTCATACATGTGCACGTCAAGGGTAAATCCAACATATTTTAAAATATTGAGTAGTTGTAACTTAAGATAAAAAACGTGAAAGTAAATAATTTAACAGTTTTAGTTGACATTTTAACATCTTTTACAAAATCTTTTCATTTCTATTGCATAAACAAGGGTTTGACAATAATTACAACCAATAATATTCAAAAATGTGGCATATATAAACTTACTCTTAATAGACAGTGATAATGTTGACAGTGACAACTCAACAACATTATGCCACATACTCTCTCTACCTTTGAATTAAAGTTTTCTAACAGGCATGTCTTCACGAATTATTATTATTTTTTAACTATAGCTTAGAGATTTCCCTTTTTTAAATATTTAAATGACATCATTCTAGATCAGTAAAAATTGTTTTCAAACCATCASGCTCATAAACAAAAGTAGATTGTTGCTAGCCAGGCCTTAAATTGGCACATTTTAAATATGTATCATTTTGAAGCCTTTAAGTTAAAGAAATAGTGAAATGATCTTGACTCAATATTGACAAATTTCTCACTGTGACTCATTTTGCCAGCACAGGTCACAAGTTCTTTGAAAAGTTCCAACGCCCCAAAAAAACAATAACAATTGAAGGCTTCAACAGAACCAATATTGGACCATTAAGAGTGGCCATACAGAGGAACGAAAGGCTTTAACTTTATTGTAACATGAAAACAGTGAAGCTGCAGAAACGTTGAAATGAAACAGACTTCAGTCAAAGAGCTCATCCAGGAAACTGGCTGAAGTGTGACGTGTGGAGGGCTGAAAGTGAAAAGAAATCAATCGTTTTAAAAAAATTACGTTTTCCAAAACATAAAACACTATATTTGTGATTGAATTTAACCGTGTTGAATAATAAATAAAAAGAATATTTCACTTTTTCACAATTTAATGTCATTATTATATATTTTTTTTAAATCACAAACAAAATGCAGAATCCAGGAATACTAATTAAAAATATACATATATATTTATAATTCAGCTGTACAAGAATCTCTGCAACTGTTATGTCTTAATGAGTTGCAACTTCTTTCACAAATCTCACATTTATTGAACTTTCTCCTCACTGTAACTTATTACACAGTAAGATAAAACACAGTTAGGCCTGTCACAATAAACAATAAATCAATTAATCGTATGATAAATTAAATTGAGGAAAATAAATTTATATAAAAGATAATATTTTTCCTTTGCCTGCTTTTTTGTACTCTTCACATCTCCCTCTTTTTTATTTCTTAGCATAGAGAAGTGAACTCTGGTGTCAGGTATTTGCCAGGTGTATGGTCACCTAACCTCTGTAGCATGAAAGCCTRTGAACAGGCATTTAGCCAGAGGAGCATCTTCAGTTTTCTGACGCCTTGGGATTGCCAACAGTTTTTTTTTCTTTTTACACTATGTACATTTTAATGTAAACTTCTGTAAACAGTGGGGTTATATCATTATATTGGTTTAAACTGGTCTCCAACAATATTATTGTTTATCGCAATAATTTCTGAGACAATTTATCATCCAGTAAAATTTGTTATCATGACAGGCCTAAACGCAGTACATAAAAAATAAAGTGCCATGCACCAGATGCACTCACAGCAAGTTTGAGCCTGTTCTAAAATATTAGAACAAACATCCATCAGCATTTTGTTTGTCTCACCAGTGTGTACGCAGCCTCAGAGTCACTGTCATAATCTTCGATCTCAGGCTCCTCCTCTCCTGACATGTTGCCTTCCTCTCCGCCTGAACGGTCATCTTCTATCAGGGAAAGCCTTGGCAGCCAACATTACTTTGTCACTTATTTGTCTTAAAGAAGAATCACAAAGAAGATCTTTTCATTTGTCTTACATTGTGAAGTGAGAGTCCAGATCTTCTTGTTTTAAAGTGGATGAGGTTTGGCTGGAAGAGGCTTGTCTTCGTTTGACGGGTTTCACCTTTCGCATTTGTGTTCTGGACAGTAAAACATGGTCACTCTTTTCTTTACCGGTCTACGAATTGCACTGACAAAAGAAGTTGCATGGTTTTCTTTTTGCCTCCTACAGTTTATATCAATTTCAACAGAAAACAAACTGACTTATGTTAAAGACAAAGTAACTGATTCACTTTTAGGATTCAACACATGTTCAGCAGTTATTTCCAAAACTCTGACACAAATTTCATATATGCTGCAGATGTGATAAGGATAGAAGTCTTACTCTTGGGAGAACTCCTCCTCTGACTCCAGCTCAGGTATGTCACCAGCATTAGGTAGCGCGTCTCTGGGCTTCTTGAAAGCTGCATCTTTGGCGGTCTGTTTCTGGACAGTTGAGGTGAGGACGGGGGTCTGGAGGTGGCTGTTGACACTRCTGGTCTCTAACCAGGACCCTCCGGCTGTGCTGGATGCTAAAATAAAACAAAACATGTAAGACCGCAGTTTGTCAACGCACTCATAAAACTAATACAATTAAGAAAAACTCCCTCCCAACAATAAAGTAGCAGAAAATTGTTCATTTTAACAAAATCTTTTGTTATGTCATATAATAAACCCTACAGTTACAATACAAATTTTGTCCGAGAGTTAAGTGGATTTATCACTGAATGTAAAATAACCTAAATGTAAAAATGCATGATGGATATTTTCCGTGATATTTTAGTTTACGATAAAATGTGCCAAACAGACAATAACAAAGCTAAACTAATCWGAATTTTCTGCTTGTTTCAGTAGCACATTCTTAATGGTAGTTTTCTTGATACAGGAATGTTTTATTAAATGCTGTGTGTAGTATGTGTGTCACCCTGAGGAGTYGTCTTCTTGCGTTTTGCTGCAGGAGTGTCCTGTGCGGAAACGGCATCATCTYCCTCCTCTGGCTCTCTGTACTTGGTGGAGCGAGACTTCAGAGACTGCTGATACAATCTGACTGATGGCCAGGAGAGGGCAGCACTGGGACACTCTGATGCCACAAACTTCTCTCTGGGAGGGGTAGGAACAACCGCAGAAGATGAGGACAAAGACCAGGGAAACATTCGTAAAGGTTTTAATATCAGTTGTTTGGATTTTATGTCTGATGTGAAACATTTAAGCTAATATTACACCTTCTAACAGGACTGATGCAAATATTTCCCTAAAAAAATAGCATCTTAGAATTTRGCAAACAATCTTACACAACCATAAAAGCAGTTTTTCCACAACAGTAAATACATTTTAATGTGATATATATACACTTTATTTATGTTATAATTAAAAAAAATCATTAAAGGGATCCATGATTAGTTGTAACATTAGACTTTATTTGATAAACATTTATTTTAACTGTAAAATAAAGACTGTAAAAATACTGTAGGATGTTTAGTTTTTATAATTTTTAAACTAAAAGTTTAAAAATATATTACATGGACAGGACTGAAAATATGGATGGAGGACAGCAGAGCTGCTTCATGGAAGAAGAACCTCAGCTTAGCCTGTTAGCCATTGTGCTAGCACCGATGCTATACTGCCTTATATGT
>NW_013952626.1:752598-755069 GCF_001266775.1 Austrofundulus limnaeus
GGATATAGCTCGCTCACACCGAGGACCTATCCACATCATCATTTACCCAGAATGCTTTGTGTGTAAATAAAATGGACACATGCATCTAATACGTTTTTAAACTTTTAGTTTAAAAATTATAAAAACTAAACAGCCTACAGTATTTTTACAGTCATTATTTTACAGTTAAAATATGTTTATCAAATAAAGTCTAATGTTACAAATAATCATGGATCCCTTTAAAACCCCGACGAATAATCAGGAAATATTCAGTTAGATGTTGAAATTATGTTATGACTGAAACTTCACGTCAGAAATGAAACTCAACAAATGGGAATCGTGTGAACGGAGGATAGAGGCGAGTTTGTGTTTTCTCACATTTGGCTGCGGTCTTGTGGGAGCAGCTTGAAACTGAACTCGCTGAGGATCTCCAAGAAGGTCACATTAGGAAGTTCCTCCCCTTCATCCTCGCTGCCTCGAAATGCAAAACGTATACCGTCCCTGATGGCAAACACCAAAAGGCTTAAAGCCACCAACAAAAACAGTGCCAAACTTTATTCAAATGCTTCTATCTCATCTTATTCTATCTGTTTAAGTTTTTTTAATTAACAATCAACTCTGATTAAAGGTTGCCAAAAAGAAAAGAACGGCGGTACTGACGTGTGCAGGGCCACCAGCGGTTTGCGGATACGATGAAGATCCACGCCGAAGCTCATGGCAAGCCGCTTGGCCAGTTCAAGTATTTCAGGGAGAGCCTGCTGATTTTGATCCTCTGTGAGCATCTCTGAGAACAGCTGAGCACAGAGACACGACTTTTACACGAGTTGCTTTGTGAAATGGTTACATGTTTCAAAAGATACAGTATGAACACACACTGCAGTGATTTTCAGGTTATTAAAAAAACAAAACAAAAAACAAAACAAACTTGGTCCATTTTCAGGAGGGTTCTGAAAGGTCATAAAAAGTCATAAATTTATTCATCTTCATTTTAAGCCCTAAAAATGTCCAGATTTTTCATTTTAGGTCCTAAAATCCATTTAGTTTTTTCATACATGGCGTCGTGCGGTGTGGAATGTCAGCATTCATTTGTTCTTTGTGTTGCAGTTTTGTCTGAGGATCTGAAATGTAGCAAAACTGAAAACAGCCCCGTTGGAAGGAAGGTTGTGACAGACTTCAAGACTTAATCAAGAAAGAATCTTGTAAATGAGAGAGTGAGTCTCAAGAGATTTTCCTGTATAAAGAAAGGATAAAAAAATTAATAAATCTGACTGCTTGGCTTCTGAAACCTGGTTGTTGTTTTTTTGTTTTAATTAAAGGCAATTAAATCTGGAACTCTGAAATAAATTTTACAGTGACTAGGGCTGGGCGGTATGACTTCAAATTTATATCACGGTATAAACTGAATCCCTTCACGGTACCTGTATATACCACGGTAGAAAATTATCATAAGAAGCAAAGATAATGTAATTTTTAGTGCATTTATTTTGCAGAAAACTAATCATAATCAAACCCAGCATTTTTGCTTAAGTGCAAGTGAACATAACAGAAGTACAAAAGATTGTTTTATACATATTGCAAAATGGTTTCAACAACAAACAAAAACATTTCTCAAATTTTCAACAAGATCAAAATAAAGTGGATGTTATAACCAGTACTTCAAGTAACATTAGTCCTTTAGACATAAAAAATATTATAAGTTGGCATAAGTTTTCTAAAATGTTATAGTGGGACAGGACCTTAAGGGGCTTAAGCTGCACATAGTCCTAGTCATAAAACAATTTCAGATAACTAGAATGTAAGTGTGGTGAAGCCAAATAAATGTAATATCAGCCTGCCATACAGCCTGCCTGTTGAACTTAACGGCTGCTGCTCTGCGCTCTCAGAGCAGAAGAACGTTACATTAGCAAGACGGATTTATGACTGAACAAACATCCACATCTTTTTTATCATCTTTGAGGATAACAATACATAAAAAACAAGTTTTTTTCTCCGACAACTCGGGTGTGAAAAAACTACAGTTGTTAATGCTTCGCTCTGTGCAACGTGCAGCAGCAGGGAGGAAATGATCCCACCACACGACATAACCTTTCCACAGCAGGAGGGGAAAATTTTGAGGATTTATTCTCTCTATATGTATTTTAAAATGCTGTATTTCTTCATTTATTTTCAGAATATTTCAAACTTCTGCTCAGTTGTCTTTGCACTTGCAGCCTAGTTGACACAGGTGTGATGATGTAACTGACGACAGGACGGTAGAGGGTAAATTTCTACCGTAGGCCAACTTCAAATGGTTTCTACTGTCTATCACATACCGTGCAGCCCTAACAGTGACATGATTTTCCTGTAATGTAAGGTCTTAAAAATATCTTCGATTTATCGTACTGAAACCTGCAGAAACCTTGATTTTAGAAACCTTTAATACCAAACAAAAATTTCTCATCCAATCTGATTTCTCATTAATATTTTTGGAAAAGATGTTGTAAAAGGGCTTT
>NW_013952626.1:757549-759132 GCF_001266775.1 Austrofundulus limnaeus
CACACACACACACACACACACACACACACACACACACACACACACCAACAAGGGGTCACAACTTCCTGTTGTTTTCAGAACAGAGTGATCATCAGCATTTTATCTTATTGCCTTCATTTATTTTTACTTCTGTTGCCACACACTCACAACATTCTGCCACAGAGCTGCTTTTCACAGCTTAAATTTGAACTTTTTTACAAAAAAAACAACAACAAAAAACCTCCCAGAAAGAAAGGATGAAGGTAAAATGAAGAGCACACCTGCTGCAGGCTCAGGCACACAGTCTTGGCRCTCTGTATGGAGCTGATGAGTTTGCTCCTCCTCAGGGTCTCTTTTATGATATCACCAAAGTCTTTAAAGTACTAAAAAAGAAAAGACGAAGAGAAAAAGAAACATCTTTACTCTGTTTAATAAACAGCACAGGGTAAGTGTCTGACAACATAAAACAACCCACTTTGTTCGCGTCATGAGAGCTTCTTTTAGCTACGTTTCTCTCTGATTCATCTTTAGCACCTCACTAGGTCCAAAACAGATTTCATCACCTTCCCCCACTTCCAAACACATCCTCTCCATTATTTTTCCATTAATTATATCATCCCGTTCTCCAAATACAGTTAATTTATTCAAAAATAACCACCTTATTAACACATTTAGTGTAGCTGTGGACACATGGCTTTATATTTAATATAAAAGACAAACGCAGATAAAACCATAACGGCACCTTGTTGAAGTGCTTGAAGATGATGGTTGCTGTGCTGAGGTCCAGAACATTGTAGATCACTAGTTTACAGTAACCAGCCAGGTGGTTGCGCTTCTTCTGAACAAGAGTCATTTTCAGTTCATCATCTTCATCTAGAAAGAAAAGCCAAGGTTGGAGGAAAGGAGAGAATAAGACAAATGTATGAAAAGACTATTAGAAAAGCAGAGGTAAACAATTATTCAGCACAAACAAGCTGCAAAGACGCTCTCCGTCTCGGTTAACTGTTTTTATTTGCTGCAGTCGACGGAATGTCGTGAAATATGAGCAGAATCCAAACAAAGGAATCTGAAAGTGTGTGCACAGGCAGAAATGGAGAGCAGACTCCTCTGGGAGATTGCTGGCAGAGTAAAAACCTTTCCAACTTATCAAACGTCCACAAAAAACCAGCAAACCCCTTTTACTTAAAAAGTCTAAAAAAAAAAAACAAGTGCAGCGTACTTGTTAACATTTGTTAACACGTGCTAAAAGCTGCTTTAGGAAAGAACCACACTTATCGATTAGTGTAAAACTACCATTGAGCTCGGCGTCTTCGGGGTCAACAAAGACGTAGTCCAGAAGGAAGGAAGCCAGCTCAGCGTGCAGAGAATCAGACGGCACGTGGACCAGGGATTGCAGGGCCGGTTCTGAGCGAACAGAAGCCCCGCTGTACAGCAGCAGCAGGTCACACAGCAGCTCGAACGCCTGTGGATGGACAGAACAAATAAAAACTTTTGTCCTCCATTCTCAGATTCACATTTTACTGAGGAAAATTTTATTCTTCAAACATCAAAATGAACTAAAGTTTTAGACTTGTCTTTCAAGTATGTATATATGTATATACATA
>NW_013952626.1:760662-762042 GCF_001266775.1 Austrofundulus limnaeus
TTCGATATCAGTGTGTATTGAACCTAAAGCACTGTATTGAACGGTTCGATACGGGTACATGTATTGTTGCGCCCCTAAAAAAAGTATATACTGTATATACACACACACATACTGATGAAGGAGAAACTAATATCAAGTTCTGTTTTCTACTGAAGCGTCTTTAAAAGACTTGTCTTTCAAACTGTCAGTAATTATTTATGAAAGTCTTAAAAAGAGAACGAGAACATGAAGCCTATGTTGACGATATTACCGTAGGTTCTACAGTGCTGGTATCTAATCTAATTTAGAACAACTGTGATGACAGAACAAACTTCCCCAATAATAAACATATTTACTTTGTGTTTGTTTTAGTGTTTAAGTAATATGTCAGACTGGGCCTTCAGTTTAAAAACAACATGATTACATTGTTACCAGAAGATGCCGCTCGTATGACATAACTTTTACCTGATCTCTTATCTCGGTCTGATCCAGAGACAAACAGGACTGACAGATTCTGCAGAAGAAACGTACGTCCTTCTTCAGACGCTTCAGCTCAGCCTGGAAGAGATGGAGGACGGAGCAGTTACTCTGAGAGAAAAAAAAATCTCAATAAAATCTGCACTCATTACATCCAAAGATGAATTAAAGTGAGGACAAGATAAACTATAGTGTCAGTGTTATGAATCATCACATTCTGCTTTTAAAATATGTATAATATGTGCAGTAAATCCACCAGCATTTGTTTACAGGTAATGTCATCAGTGTAGATGTTTTTAAAATGTTCAATTTGAATTTGGCTAAACCTAATCAGACAAAGGCTCAACATATCATAATAAATATACACAAAGAAAAGGTGCATGTTATTACGCAATGAAAAAAGTTGTCGTAGCAAGACATGTTTTTAGTATGCTTGAAGAGGTGGTGGAGCAGAAAAGCTTCAAATAAACTCACAAGACTTAAATATAAAGAATAAATAAGAAGTTTGAAAGACAAAAGGCGAACCAGAGGAATAAACTGCTTAGTCTCTGCAGACTCAGATGTACTGTAACACATTACTGCATTAATTATCTATCAGTGAGGAGGATTTCACAAACACTCAGGCACCACCAACACAAACCGGCTGTGAAATGATAATTAATATAAAAAAGGGTATGAATTATATACAAACCAAGGCACCTCCAGGATCCAGGTTAGTGGATGAAAAACAGATTACTTTTAAAGCTTTATTAAGCAACAGGTTTTAATTAAAGTCGTATAAAAAGCACCTCAGCTGGTTTTGCGTTGACTGCATTCAGTTTGGCCCACATGAGATGAAAACCTGCACACTTCAGAGCCGCCACCATCAGCTGAAATTACACACAGATCAATAAATAGACTTTTGTAGAGATGTCAAGCTATATG
>NW_013952626.1:762427-763792 GCF_001266775.1 Austrofundulus limnaeus
ATATTTATTATTTTAATATATCAAACTTGGAAATAAAAGCAAAATAAAATGATCAGTCAACCTTGTCTGGGCGGTTTTTATTTTTAACATTTAAATAAAATGGATTTTTAGCCCCAGTATACTAAAACCATAACATCAAAATGTTAAAAACCTCTACGTCAAAATCCATAGACTCCAGCCTGCTCTTCAGTAACTCAAGACAGGAGTTCAGCAGCTTCCATCCAGTTGGGTCTTTAGCACTGGAAAACACAAAATTACTCAATTACTGCATCTACATACCATACCACTTTATTTCTAAAGCACTTAAAAAACAACATAGCAGCTAACCGAAGTGCTGTACAAAATTATAAAACAAAACACCAAAAATAAAACAATACAATTAAAAAAAAATCACAGATACCAGAAAAGAGTACAATATTAAGACACGGATGCTAAATCACTCTGGGTTAAAAGCCAAAGAGAAAAAAATGTGTTTTTAAATGAGTTTTAAAAACAGAAAGAGTTGGGGCCTGCCTGACCTTCAGCGGCAGCTCAGTCCACAATTTAGGAGCCAGAGCTGCAAAGGCTCTGCCTCCTCTGGATTTGTAAATGGTATTTGGGACTAYTAGAAGGTTCTGGTCAGATGATCTAAGAACACGTGATGGTATATAAGGGTGAAGCAGTTCARACAAATAAGAAGAGCTAAGACCATTAARAGAYTTAAAAACAAACAAAAGAACTTTAAAATGGATTCGAAACGGAACAGGTAGCCAWTGAAGAGATGCCAAAACTGGAGTTATATGCTCTCGTATACCTACGCCAGTTAAAAATCGTGCAGMAGCATTTTGCACCAGCTGCAAACGTAAGAGAGAAGCCTGGCTAATTCCAATCAAAGAGTTACAGTAATCCAGACGTGAGGTGATAAAAGCATGGATCACTGTCTCTAAATGTTGACTAGAAAGGAAAGGCTTGGTTTTTGACAAACGTCTCATCTGAAAAAAGGAAGAACTAACCACAGAGTTGACCTGACTGTCAAGTTTTAG
The DNA here is from genome assembly GCF_001266775.1 of Austrofundulus limnaeus. Classification (NCBI taxonomy): domain Eukaryota; kingdom Metazoa; phylum Chordata; class Actinopteri; order Cyprinodontiformes; family Rivulidae; genus Austrofundulus; species Austrofundulus limnaeus. The sequence continues at coordinate 763,450 of NW_013952626.1, forward strand.
GCTAGGGTCCATTTTCACCCYCAAGTTTGTTGTTTTCTAAAAGGGGCTAAAAAGGAATAATCAAAGGTGGGAACACAGCTACGACCACCAGACTTAAGAATCATAAACTTGGTCTTTTTATCATTAAAATGTAGGAAATTCAGAGCATCCAACTCCTGACGTAAATCCATGTTTAAAATAGGGCTGTCAAATGATTAAATTTTTTTAATCTATTAATTCCAAGGTAGTTGTGAATTAATCACGATTAATCACGAATAATCTTAAACGTAATATAAAACTTTATTGCATATTGGTAAAATTACTTGAGTTATTACTACTACATACTACTACTATTGTACTACAT
>NW_013952626.1:768938-772213 GCF_001266775.1 Austrofundulus limnaeus
CATTAAATTCCAGTGAAATATATTTATGTTTGTGGTTGTAATGTGACAAAATATGGAAAAGTTCAAGGGGTATGAATACTTTTGCAAACCACTGTACATCATTACATGGACAATGTAAAAAAAAGAGAAAACTTCTTCGTGGTGTAATTACTAAATACATTTTCTTGTTCGCTTTTCACAACGGTCTTCCAGATCTTCAGTTCTCCTACCTTTTCCATCCCCTGAGTGCTGCTGAACATCTCCAGATCGAAGTAAAGAGGAGCTTGGAGAAGGCGGCTCACCTTTCCTGCATCTGCTGAGTACTGCAGGTCGGTAATAAAAATAATTAATTTTCCATAAATGTTTTAAGTGAAATAACAACCAAGCTGTATGTTAAACTAAACCAACTTTAGCTAGGTACCTTGCTAAGCAGCTGCGGCAGTATGGGAATGAAGTGTGTGGTAATGCGACTCCTGTCTTGCTCCTGGATCTTCCTGTCCTTCATACTCAGGAACTGGAAAATGAACAGCCATAAATATGTAAAGGTGACAAAATAAGAAAACATTTTCTCTTAAAAGTAGTGATGTACCGATCAATACTGAAATATCAATACTACTGATACAAGAACTTTATGCTCTAGAATAAATACTAAAATCAAAATATCGATAATTTGATACTTCAGTTATTTCGAGTAATGTCGATCATTAAAAGAAAAATAGTGGAAAATAACTAAACTATTCAAACCTTGTCTAAATCATGTGGTTGGAAGGAACTACTTTTTCTTCTGCTTGGGTAATGCATAAACACATGCATAGTCAGTCACCCAGTCTAGATGTATGGCAGGTCATTTTAACATAAAATCTGCTTCGTCTGACTGTCAGTAATTAAATTCTAGATGAGGGGTTCCCAAACCTTTTCATGCCATGGCCCCGCAAACAGCATTAGCTCTGGCCAGGGACCCACAAACCCACAAACAATGCTACAAACTAACAAAGTAACATGTAACACCAATTGCGGTACTAAAAAGCCAGATGTTATACAAACTCAGAAGACTAGGAAACGACTACAGGAGCTGATGTCAGTAATCAATAAAAACACCACAAAAGGAAGCTTAGTTGCAGTACCATGTATTTGGAAACAATTAAGTGAACACAAAAAAATAACAAAAAATACAAAACACAACCCATAAAATAAAAAATTATATATTTACAACACTGCAGTCAAATTTCAAAATAATGTGCACAAAGTTTGTGGAAATGAAAGAAAACCAAACAGTCACAAAATTACAGTTTTTCCTTAATTAAATGGCAGAGTAGCACAGTCACCAACTGACTTCCCAACAAAGAGTCCATGATTTTATTGTTTCATAATTTTGAGGTTTGTTCATGTGCAACTGTCCACAACAGGAGATGGATGAGTAATATTTTGAGAGTCAGTAAGGAGATGGAGGGGAAAAGAGCACGGACTTTAACAGCCTCCTACCAGACCAGTATAGAGGGATTTTCAGGTTCTCCTGGCTCCCAGCCTGATTTCAGTAGCTCGCCATCCTTTTAACCCAAAAAGGGTCACCTGGCCAATTCCATTCACAGTTCAATGTATGACAACTTCATGGCTCCAGGCTCACTGGTGGTTTAAGATCTGTAGCAGCTTTGTCTCCAGCTCTCCCCTCACACCTGACTGAGGAAAACTGGAGCAGGCCTTATTACTCCACACAAGGTGGTTGGCTGAATGAGTCATGCGACTATGATCACATGATCGAACCAAATTTGAGGATGATTTTACTCTGGGTTACAAACAACTTTTAGAATTTTTTTTCTCACTTTTATTCTCTATTCAAAAATTATTATATTTCTTTAGAAGAAGAATTTTAAATTGTGTTAAACAAATACAGGGTTAGGGTTAGAAAGGCTTTTAAATTAATAAATAAATGACTATGTCATGTATTATTTATGAAGCGGTTATTTTAAAAATGCTACTTTTTAAGATTTATCAGACACATTATGTGTGTTATCACAAAGTATCTGTATCGGATCAATACCGCCGATACCAGCCAAATTTTACTCGGTATCAGTATAGGAAAAATAACTGGCAGTATCGAACATCACTACTTAAAAGTATTGAACAATGATTATGTAAACCAAATTTTCAGTGTCTTTAAAATGCGCAGCAAATTTCTTTAAAAGGTGGGTATTATGGAAAATCAACCTTTTTGAGGTTTTTATTATCTTATCTCATTTCCTCATCAAAAATAAACCCAGAGTGTTGCTTTGACTCATTCTTGACTCTCCTGTGGCCACATGGAGCTACCTGAACACTTGTTGCTACAAAGCACCGCCTATTTACACAAAGCTCCTCCCTTGAGCTCAGTCCCCAGCTGAGCTCCTGCCCCACATACCACCCATCCCCTGAAGCACTGTTGTGAAGACATGCTGAAGCGGGAGCGTCAGAAATGGTAGGAGGTTGTTTTGAGTATGTTTTTATATTGTGATCTGCATACAGGTGGGAATTTGCACTCAAGTTTTTCACTCACCTGTAYGTTGCGCTATGTGATGTGACAATAAATCTGAATTGAATTGAATTKAGGCTCTTAAAGAGACAGAGGCCATGCGTTTAGATAGGCTTTGATGCAAAGTAAAATTGTTTGATTGTGGTATAGAATTGAACTATGTATCTGAAAAATACACAACATTCCCACTTAAAAAGAATTTTCTTTACCCTCAACAATTTTACTAAGATACTGACCTTCTTGCCATGACTTCTCCCAACAGGTGGAGTTGCTTGTGATGCCTGTCTGATRGCACACAACATTATCTCCAACAGGGCGCCCTCCTCCTCATACAGCAGACCTGACAACACAAAAGCAGATACAGGATAAAAAATGCTGTAAATAGATAAATAAAACTCTAAATTACTGTATAGAAATGTATTAATTGGWCGCCTGAATAATGTGCAGAAAACCAATTAAGTTGTCAGTTGATTGTTTATTTTCAGATCTAAAGTCTCAGTCCGAGCCTGTCTGTGGCTCTGAGTCTAAAGCAAAAGTGGGGGCGAATTACGTGTTCAAACCACGTTTATAGAAAACCTGGTCAAACCCTCTGGGGGTGGTCCCTGTGCTGGAGCGAGGCACATATTAAAAAGAGACTTGTTGATTCTCTGTAGAAATGATGCCAACCAATCACAAAATATCTAAATTTCAGTTAATCAACTACAAAATACGGAAAAGGGCCGAGTGCCTTCTCCGGGTCAGGGGGGTCGTCCTGCCGCAGGTGGAGGAGTTTAAGTATCTGGGGATCTTC
>NW_013952626.1:772442-794601 GCF_001266775.1 Austrofundulus limnaeus
AAAACATACATAAAATAAAAGAAAAACTATAAAAGTTTAATTCCTTCTTGAGCAACAATTCGTACATTATACCCATATTTCTCCAACAAATTAACCTTTAACATTCTCTTAAATATACACACTGATCTGGTGTCATCTTCCAGATTATTCCATAATTTAATTCCCTGGACTGAAGTACTCCGTTCCTTCAAACTGGTCCTAATTTTAGGTCTCACCAACATTTCTATCCCCTTCAGATTGTAACAACTCTCTCTTTTAACAAAATGTAATTGGATGTTTGAAGGTAATAACGTTTTTATGAGCCCGATACAAAACTGATAAAATACTATGATCAACCAAATTTGAGAATTTCAATAACTTCAACTGATGGAACAATGTATTTGATGGGTGATATTAATGTTTTCTGGTAATAATTCTTATAGCTCTGTTCTGTAAAATAAAAACAGGATTTGTTATTGTTTTACATGCTTTTTCCCAAACATCAACACAATAAATTAAATGTGGAACAATTATTGTATTATACAACATAAACAGTGCTTTATCATTAAATAAGTCCTTTACTTTACACAGTACTGCAATGGATTTGGCTATTTTTGTTTTTAAATGATTTATGTGAGGTAAATAAATCAAACTTGGTACATTTGCAGGATGAGAACATACTTGCTGCAGAGAAAGGCACCGGCTGCGGATGCCAGGCCTTGGTGGGAGGCGTAAACCAAGGGATAAACGTGTCCACACTCCTCCTCTTTCAATCCTTCCTCTGCAGCCCTGGAAATGTTAGGACAAACAAATTGGTCAGTTTTTGCTCATTAAATAAACAAAAGCCATTTAATTTTGCTTCGAGCTTTAATTACAKTTTTACATTTGCATTTACATTTTGAATTTATTCAACGTTTTAGCTTCTGCTATAAATCCTAAGCGGTCATCCCTTGTTGGTTGAGTAAGCTTCACTTTTTGAAGTTACTGCTGGAATAAAAACAGTTTAACACACATCTAAACTGCAGCTGAATATGAGTTTATGCTAATATTTATCCTCAACACGACCATTCTGATTCTTGTTTGTTGATCTAATTCTGATCACAGACACATTGTGGGGTTGGGTCACCAAAAGTTGAACTTCTGGATGACAGAAAATATGCAGGTAGGCGACAGATGTTGACTTTCCCAGCAGAGAATTGCATTTTAACAAGACGAGCAGCGTAACTTAAGGCACTGAAAGCAAAATGAAGCTCAGAATTAGATTTAGCTTTAGGAGAGTTAATATAAATATATTCAGCTATTTTTATTCTCTTAAAAAACAATAACTCTGAACTGCACAAACAAAGACAGCAGCACAAAGAAACCACGAGAGAGAAAGCTCTCACTGTTGGATCATCAGTAACAGATTGACCACTTCCATTGCCACGTCTGGGTCTTTGTCCAGCACCATGTTGAGAATCCTTTCCTAAACACACACAGACATTCGGTTATGCACTGTAACACACACACAGACTAATGCATGATCGTGCCAGCACACAAACACTTCATGCATATTAAATAATGTGCACTGATATGCATAAATGTACCCACTCCCACAAAAGTGACACACACACAAGCCCAGTGATTAGGCAGAAATCCATGGCAGAAAAAGACAATTTATCTGCAGCAGCACATGTGGCTTAGGAGGGTTTTCATGTGTTTGAGTAGGGCTTATTATCTATCAGTAATTGGCAGCAATTAACAAAAAAACAGGCACGTGCCCAGACAAAGGGTGGAACCATAACAACAAACAGAAGTGGTGCAAAAAGAAAAAAAAATTGAAAAGGCATGAAAATTCAGGGAGGAGGCAAAAAAAGGGAGGAGAGACACAGACAGGCAACAAAGCAGTAAGCTGAAACAATAGATAGACAAAAAAACAGGGGTGGAAAAAAACATGCATTAAATGAGACATGAGTCCAATCCAGAGGGATGCCTCACTTTAAATCTGCTAGTAAAAAGCTCCAGGCGACCAATGAACTCCTTCTCCTGGTACAGACCCTGCAGGGCACGCACACACTGCAGACGCACTGGACTTTGCTAGAAGAAAACGGAAAACAAAAGTACAGTAACAAGGTTTCTACACCTAACACACACAGATGAATCTATTCACGGTAGACGTTTCACTTTTTATTGCAAATTAATTAGCGGTGAGGTCAGCAGGATTATGCTCAACCAAAAATGTGAATGTTATTAAACTTAATGGAAACATCATAGTTAAAATTACACATTCAAATCCAAGATAACATTCTTCTATTGTTTTGTTTGTGTTCACCTTGTCATACAGTGTCCATCCCAGATATTTCAGGCATCCATCATTGAGGAAGTCTTCAGGGTCTGTTGTCATCCACAGGCCCAACTCCTCAATGCACGCCGCCCGGATCGCAGGCAGGCGGTCGCGGTAACGATGTACGAAGACGCCGCGGAAGATGGAGTTCATCATGGAGGAGAGTTCCTCTGCGTTCTCTTGCAACTGCAACACCCACACAGAACGGAATCAGCTTAAACACATAAACACAACGAATACAACAATATTTCATGCATGAGATCTGCTTACTCTCTACCACAACTCAAAACATTTTTAAGAATTTCTAGAGCTCTTTTAAATCTGATGTTTTTTTTTAATCTCAGGTCTGAACACGTGTCTGTATCGCTGTCAGCCTGCGTCACCTCGCTGACAGTTGCCTTCAGTTGCTCCAGTTTGTCCGAGGCTCTGTCAGCTGGTCTCTTACTGTTCTCTGTATCGTATCGTCGTTGCGTGGTCTGCAGCTGAACAGCTACTGTAACAGCTACTTCCACCAATGCCGACATCAACTTCATGGCTAACAGAAAAAACAGAAAAAAGTTATTTTTTTAGGAGTATATGTCATTTTAACCTGTTAAAGTGCCTGTGACATGCATATCCATGAAATACAAAAAGTCAAAGAAAACATCTTAATATTTAAGAAACTTGGCATATACACATGACTTTACCCATTATGTCACATAACTGGCATATTTTCTTTTGAACTTGGCTCAGACAAAGTGAAACAGGAAGTGACGTCAAAGGGGAACTCTTCGAGAAAGAAAACTCTCTGGTTTTTGTTTTTTAAATATGATTTACAGTAATTAAAATAATATAAAGAAACAGATTCCTCTCTACAGTCTGTGTTGTTAGCTTTTATTACAACGCTCTGTTCACATTCAAACATCCCCCTTTGACATCACTTCCTGTTACTTCACATGCAAATATCTCAAGAACTGCTCATCTCAGCTGCATGAAATCTTTTTTACAATATGTTGTTAATGTTACCTTTCCAAAAATGCATTCACATTTATTACAAAAATTTGATGTCACAGGCACTTTAAGTAAACAAAAGTGGATGGAAACAAAGCTAACAATCAGCACGAGAACGGGTGATATTTGTTTGTGTTTATTTGGGCCTGTAAATCATTGATACGTACCCAACAGAGTGCTGGTGTGTCTGAAGGCTCTAACTTGGGAGTCAGACAGACCGGTGAGCAGAGCCAGCAGGGAGGGGAAGAGGTATTCATCATATATCAAGCTATTCCGACAGGAGCGTACCAGAACCCGAACGGACTCACACAAACCGGCTTTGAATCGCTTCAGCTGAAGACCATGTGTGCTTAAGGGGTAGTTTATCGAATCCTGACAAACAAAAATATTGGGAAAAAAAACAAGAAAAAGTAGACAAAGAAAATGTAGTTTATATAAAAATATGGGTAGAAACCTGTTTTTGTTCCTCCTAATGACAAAAAAAAATCAGTTGATTAACTCAATAATGTGTTCATTTATAAACATTAGATAGTAATGAGCATGTTCCATCATGCTGTGGACATCTTTCAGACATAATCTCTTGAGACACGGAGATTAGTAGCGTTTCGAAAATATTTGCAGAACAATTAATTTTAGAGAGAAAACCAGTAAAGATTATTGCTTCCATAGCTGTGAGAATAATGTTTATTTTTGAGACTAATTTTAACAAATATGAACTATGAGTTAAGAGAAATCTTGTCGCACCTCATTAAACTCCCTGGTTAGTTTGCTGATGATCTCAGCATTCTGCATGCTGTCCAGCATCTCTCTGCTGACCACGCCTGAACAAAAAACACACAACTTTCACATTAGAATCAATCCCAAAAATCCCTAATTTAGAACTTGTCGTTTTTATCCCCTCTCATTTATTTTCAAACTTTATTCATTTCTTAAAGCACAAAATTTTATTCTACAGTGGGGAAAATAAGTATTTAGTCAGTCACCAATTGTGCAAGTTCTCCCACTTAAAAAGATGAGAGAGGCCTGTAATTGACGTCATAGGTAGACCTCAACTATGAGAGACAAAATGTGAAAAAAAATTTGAGAAAATCATTTTGTCTGACTTTTAAAGATTTTTTTTTGCAAATAATGGTGGAAAATAAGTATTTGGTCACCTACAAACAAGCAAGATTTCTGGCTGTCACAGACCTGTAACTTCTTTTTTAAGAGGCTCCTCTTTCCCCAACTCATTACCTGTATTAATGGCACCTGTTTGAAGTCGTTAACAGTATAAAAGACACCTGCCCACAACCTCAAACAGTCACACTCCAAACTCCACTATGGTGAAGACGAAAGAGCTGTCGGAGGACACCAGAAACCGAATTGTAGACCTGCACCAGGCTGGGAAGACTGAATCTGCAATAGGCAAGCAGCTTGGTGTGAAGAAATCTACTGTGGGAGCGATAATCAGAAAATGGAAGACATACAAGACCACTACTAATCTCCCTCGATCTGGGGCCCCACGCAAGATCTCAGCCCGTGGGGTCAAAATGATCACAAGAACGGTGAGGAAAAATCCCAGAACCACAAGGGGGGATCTAGTGAATGACCTGCAGAAAGCTGGGACCAATGTTACAAAGGCTACCATCAGCAACACACTACGACGCCAGGGACTCAGATCTTGCAGTGCCAGACGTGTCCTCCTGCTTAAGCCAGTCTATATCCAGGCACGTCTGAAGTTTGCTAGAGAGCATTTGGATGTTCCAGAAGAGTATTGGGAGAATGTCATATGGTCAGATGAAACCAAAGTAGAACTATTTGGTAAAAACACAACTGGTCGTGTTTGGAGGAAAGTGAATGCGGAGTTGCATCCAAAGAACACCATACCAACTGTGAAGCATGGGGGTGGCAACATCATGCTTTGGGGCTGTTTCTCTGCAAAGGGACCAGGACGACTGGTCCGTGTACATGAAAAAATAAATGGGGCCATGTATTGTGAGATTTTGGGTGCAAACCTCCTTCCATCAGCAAGGGCAATGAAGATGAAACGTGGCTGGGTCTTTCAGCATGACAATGATCCCAAGCACACTGCCAGGGCAACAAAGGAGTGGCTTCGTAAGAAACATTTCAAAGTCCTGGAGTGGCCTAGCCAGTCTCCCGATCTCAACCCCATCGAAAACCTTTGGAGGGAGTTSAAAGTCCGTGTTGCCCGCCGACAACCCCAAAACATCACTGCTCTAGAGGAGATCTGCATGGAGGAATGGGCCAAYATACCAGCAACAGTGTGTGCCAACCTTGTGAAGACTTACAGAAAACGTTTGACCTCTGTCATTGCCAACAAAGGATATACAACAAAGCATTGAGATGAACTTTTGTTATTGACCAAWTACTTATTTTCCACCATTATTTGCAAAAAAATTATTTAAAAGTCAGACAAAATGATGTTCTCAAAAATTTTTTCACATTTTGTCTCTCATAGTTGAGGTCTACCTATGATGTCAATTACAGGCCTCTCTCATCTTTTTAAGTGGGAGAACTTGCACAATTGGTGACTGACTAAATACTTATTTTCCCCACTGTATATACAATAAAAAGAAAATACAAATAAAATGAAATAAAAGGGGCAGATATAAGATCTTTGTCTTCTCAAGTATAAATTCAAACAATAATAATCTTCAGTTAACAAAACAAAAACATCAAATCTTTCTAGAACAACAAATTATATGAATACACATTATACTGTTTCATATTTTTAACGATCTAGCCAATCTCTTTAAGAACATACACAGAATTATGACAGCACCAAGATCAAAAGCACAAATTATAACCTGAGCTGAAAATGGAAGGACAATCTGTTCAACCCCCTCCCACCCGCCAACACCCATCTCCTGGCCGCATGTTTAACCTCTGACCTTTGCATCCGCAGCACTGAACAATGAAGTTGATGAGCACCAGCAGGCCCGCCTCTCTGCTCTGTTTGTAGATGTCCAGCCACTCATCCACCACACTCTTTAGATTGACAGGGAGAAAGCAGCGAATCAGAACGCAGCAAACAAATCAAACAGCAGATGAATGTAGTTAAAACACAAGAACAGAGATTTTAGCTTTATGTGCTCAGTCTACAAACAGCTTCTATGATCTATGGTTTTACAAGAATTACTTTTTCCCTTTATTATGTGGCTTTTCTGGCAACAACACTGGATAAACGAGTGCTGTCAATCATGAGTCCATGATCCCAAGACTGCTTTTTCTTCTGCTTATCAAAGTTAATTCTCTAGGATCACATCAGTCAGACACCGACAGCACATTATAATCTCTCACTGTATGCCTGTTTCACTTCTAATGACATATGCCTCCCTCAGTGCGTCCCTCCATTCACACAGTCATCGCTATTGATATCTTCCTCTCTCCTCTTTGTTTAGGGTTTACTCACCACCATGGCACTTTTTCCCGAGCGAACAGCGTCATAGATATTCTTTGCACTGATGCCCTGATTGCTCACGCTTCTCACATGTCTGTTAGAAGAGAGCTGTCCCTGGGAGAGAGATTGCTGCAGGGAGGGCTCTGGAGGACTTGAGACAGGGCTGCTGTTGGAGCTGGACACCAGTCTTAATGCAGCGTTCTTCCTGGGTCTCTTAGGCAGCTTGACATAAACAAGAATTATTCAGAAATAAGTAATTAATGTGACCAAATGAACTGTAGATTCTATTGTGAGCAACTTTCAGTCATTTTAGCATGGTTTTGATCATTAACTACAACTGAAAATACATTATGCACTTCTGTCCAGCACAATAACAACACTGACTTTAAATAAGACCAATGACTCTTGGCTAAATCTAAAAGAAAAAGTTAATTTAGAAAAATAAAATACCTGAGGCCCAGGTTCTGCCTGCTTCCTCCGCTTKGTTGGTTTCATCTGAGGCTCATGAACGCTTTCAGGGTCTGAGGAGTCCAACTCCTCAAGACTGACAGAAACATAGAAAAAGATAACTGAGTTATAACAAATCTCTAAGAAGATCAAAAGACTAAAGAGCAAAAATACATCAAAATTATCTTAATAAACTTATGCATTTTAGTTTAATTTTTATTAGATATTAGTATGGTTTTTTGAAAATATGTGTTAAAGAAATCTCTTAACAAAACATTCCGATATCTTGATTTGTTATTCAATGGACTATTTCGCGGATACCGCCATCTTTGCCTAGCGCCGGGGTCTGCAACCTTTACAACTGAAAGAGCCATTTCTGCTACTAGATGCACTAATAAAAGATGTCCAGAGCTGCAAAACAAGCTACAAGTGTGATTATCAACTGGTGGTCCGTGGGCCTTTGCGGGAACTTTTCTGGCCAGTAGAGGTGACATTATAAAAGTAAAAATTATTTTGTGAATTTTATTATTTTTACACATGAGGACAAATGAAAAGATTATATTCATGTATAGGTGTATGTATAGGCATGGACTATCTAAAAAACGTGACCATATAATGGTGTACGGTTTATTTATTAACAAGATTATACACCATACAGAAAGCTACAGATCACAATAACAAATGCATTTACCGCTGTTAAAACAAAAACATGTGTTTTGAATTTATATTTAAGCCAAATTTGATGTGTGGTCAAGGACATTTTATAATCAGAATTTATTAAATCGTAGGTCAGCCTGCCTCAAGATTATATTTAGATTAAATTATTATCACCCAGTCCCACTGCTCATAATGCTGTTAATAAGTTCACTGTATACTGGGATTTTCTCTGGCAATATATTTAATATAGTGTCAAACTATATTAATTACTACATTCGTGAAAATATTGCACAGCCACATAACCTTACCTCTATTTTGCAACTCCAGTTTGCTATTTTAGGCACTACTTCGAACATTTGAGCAGGTAAAAGTTCTGGACGAGTTTGTCCTTTTTCTGATTAGAAGCTGGTACCCCAGGAACCAAAATAAACATTTAAAAATGTGCAACAATCCACACTTTATAAACTTGTATAACCTGTCTCATCGTTTACTTTTCTTTTGTTTGCCCCCAAACAATCCCACCATTGCGCGCCGCTTCCGGTAGGCGGCGCAAAACTGTATCCGCCGCGAAAAATAGTCCATTGTACAATCTTGCTGTTAGCTAGGTTTTGATAAGCTAGTCAAGCTAACTAGCTAAAGCTATACATTTTGTATCCATCTGGGGAAAACTGCTAGCTTTTCCTTTTTAAATTACATTTTAGTGGTGAGCATACAAATTATGTGCACAAATAATCAGATAAATGACATATTTTAACCTAATTAAAAGATACGTAGCTTATAGCTATTTCGAACAACAAACATGGTGGTTGGTTGAGTTTTACCTGTCCAATACTGAGCTTATACTTGTCATTTCAGCTGACCAGGAATCCAACAGAACTGCTAAGAAACGATTAGCAAACTACATTAAACTTTGCCACCAGCGAAAGTTATTAATACGATCGCGTCTTGTTGTTCTCTCTCATAACTAACTTATCCGATGCGCGCGAATGAATTCTCGACTCGTTCAGGATTGGCCAGCGCTTTCTCGAGCCAGAAGATGATTGGTCCTTCCACAAAWGGTCACTTTATGGCAATTGGTCCTMTTYGGTGCTCTGTTACTAGGTGGTTGTTGAGTTCAAGAAGGCTAGGTAACTTTTTTTCAACTATTCTTTACTTCTGTATTTATTTTGTCGCYTCTGTTCGTTCGGCCAGATCTGACACCCCCACGCTCAGTAGTTCCACACCCCTCTAATTTGGACTCCCCGCTTCGTTCTTCTTTTTTTCTCTGCGTGGTTTTTATTGTTCAGTTYCCTTGTTATGAGCGTCAAAGCAGCTGTGTTGGACCGCTGCTTCTGGTCGCCACCTTCAAAATAAAATACTCAACGATTCTGCTAAAGTTACAAAACAAACAAACGTTCAAATTCACCATCAAGCAGTAAGTAGCACTAAACACGTTATAGATTGCATTAGATTGAACTGTATAAATTAAAATGTAATTAGGTACATTTAAAATATAAAATAATTTTACTAATTTTGAATCTGAGTTGAAAAACATGGGATTGTGGGTAATCAAACATCTGAGCTGCTCATTCATTGAATAGTTTTTCCAAATTTATTGTTAACTGATGTTAGACGGGCTGTATTAATGAAATTGAGATAGACTTAAACATTCATTTTCAAGTGGATCACATTTAGACGTTTGCTACAAATCTCCTTTTCCTTATTTAAGAGGGAACAAACCTTTTTATCAAATTTTTAGCAAAATGTTTCTCAACTGGTGTGGTCCGGCTTCACATTCACTACTTAATGAAAAGTAATGACATCAAGGATAGTGTTTAACTTCTCATAGTATTTATTGGATGAAAAAAAATGGTGCAAACAAAAAGTTAAATAATAAACCAGTACCAATAAACATAGCAAACCAATAAATCAAATAGTCATGCTGAAATGGGAAATATCACCTTTGTGCTYTTGCTGCATTTCACATTAACTTTAGTAATTTTTATTCACTTTATTTACTGGCATAAAGTGGTTTTCAAATACAATATGAMGTTTTTTTATAGACAAAATAATCAATGGAAATGATTAATACATTAACGCCACTACTTAGTGTTTTCTACCATAGATTTTCTGAAGAACTCATTTTCTCAATATTGCAGATATCAGTGCATTTCACTTGTGCAAAAAAAACAACAGATTTTTAATTAGACTTAACATCGTTTCCAATATTTCTTTTATTCTGAAGGGAATGTCCTTGTTTCCGGTGTCACCATCCTTGAGCTCCGATTTGACGCAATTTGTGCGTCAAATGATGGTCAGCGCTGACTGGGACTTTCTCATTTYCACTCCTGCGTTTACGTGCATCACCAGCGGGTTTCCCAAGAAGGAAACAACCACCCGGACAACAGCTGATGGGAGCGTCGGTGATGTTAAACCGTGACCGGATGTTTGTTGTACTTATCAGGGGCGAGACCATGACAGCTTTAAAACACTGATGATTTTGGATGCTGTTACTCTTTTTTTATTTAGCTACTTTTACGTTGAGTCATTAGCATAGCAACACTGTCTTATTAGACGAAAACCCTCCGCGCCATTCACTGGTGGCTGTTTTTGAGTCCGGCAGTGAGGATGGATAACCGGCTGCTGGTTTGGCTCTGCACCGTCGCTGTGCTGTCAGGGACCCGGAGCCCCGCGGCTGCTGCGGGGAGGAGCTGCGCCGACACCCGGCAGGTGTACTCAGAGAAGGGATACAGCACAAACTCCGCTCCGGTGACTCAAATCTCCGGTAAGACCACCAGCTCAGCCCCACTGTTATTATTATTTTTATTTTTTTGTAATGTGCTGTACTTTACTTCACTAATAAAAACAACATACAAGTTGAAGTCAATCACACTGCAGTTATGAGAAATTATAAATAAAAATGCAGCCCTCATTAGTGGACAGCAAATTCTTATTGAAACTGATGTGTCAAAGAAAGAGCAATGTGGCTCTGATTAAAAAAAAAAAAAAAAAAAAAGCCCCAGAGAGAATATGTCAAGACATCATGGTGAGTTTTGTCCCCCTCCTCCAGAGAAACACAACAGAGCTGTTTAAACCAAATTACACCCTCCCCCCTCCTCCCCTCTGTGTGGTTTAAATAGGATGATTAAGGGGATGAGCAAATTGCCAACACCGGTGCAACAAAGAACCTCGCCCCTAATTAGTCTTTGCCYACTGTTTAAATCCATGCATGTATCCATGCTTGCTCATGGGATAAGCTCATTTTCTCCAATAAAGCAATATATTTAAAATATATATATTGTGGATTACAAACAGTTGGATGTTTGAGGGGGGGCTGGAAGAGTGAAAATGTTTCAAGTTTTGTAAAGGATGATTAGTTTTACAAAAAAGAAAGGAGAATCCCTGCCTGAAAATATAGTTTTCATTTTGGCTGAGACACACACACACACACACACACACACACACACACTAACACACACACTAACAGTCCCAGACAGATATAAAGCTGCCGTTAAAGTAATTGTGTGAGGGAAATGTGTGCTCACAGAGGATTTATTCCTCGGCAAATCAGTTCAGCTTCTGAGGCAACTGCAGAATTGATTGATTTTTTTTGTGTGTGCGTTGGACTATCCCCCGTCTTCCTGCTCACCGTCCCGTGGGCCAGGGGGGAGCAGATGGCCAGGAGAGGGGGGATGAAGGGAGGCAGTTTAGAAATGGAAATACAGGGATAGGAACAGGGCCGATGGTGAGACGCACAGACAACAAAAGAGGCAGAGAGAGGAGCGTCAGCCGGGGAGGAGTTGAGAAAGAGACTTTCCAGCRTATTAACAGACGCATATTCATGTCGGATGTAATTATGCCGGAGAAACAAAGACTTATGAGCTGCGTGACATCTTCATCTCCTCCTCCTTGGCTGCTTGTTTGCGCAGATTATTACCTTTAGGACAAATCAGAGACCCGATTTGAGCCGACAAAGAAAGAAAAGTGAAGTCTGAATTATTCATGCAGGCAAATTGCAATTTTCTCTCACAGCCGTCTTTATTTAACACTTTCCTATTAATTTCTCATAGAGACACTGACGCTCGCTAAAAAGTGATCTCATCGTACGCTTGTCTGCATCAAGGTCACTGTAAATTTGTGGCAAAAGCATTACATTTCATGTTTCAACTAAATAGTTTAGCAAAGGGGAAAAATTGCTGGATCAGTATGTTTTTTTTCCCCCAAAAAAAGTTTTATCTTTTGACGTCTGACTAGCATCTCACTAGTGATGAAGAACAACAAATCTCGGCAGTTCAATGTTAAATATTTGGGCAGTCATAACCTTCTTTCTTCTTCTTTTGATGTTTTTTTTTTTTGGCGCAGGTGAGCACCTGCGACTCTGCCCTCAGGACTATACCTGCTGCTCCAGTCAGATGGAGGAGACCCTGTCCCTCCAGAGCGAAAAGGATTTCCTCAAAGCCATTGAGGACAACAGCCAGTTCCTCTTGACCACCTTCACCCAGAGACACCGCAAGTTTGATGGTGAGAGATGAAGTCACTTGGAACAGTTTTATTACGATTATCTGCTTTGAAACAGACAAAACGCGCACACAAACTACTTGTTTATTTTTTTTGAACAGATTAAAAAGCAGTTAATGACATCAAAACCTAATCAGAACATATAAGTGCACAGTTCTGTTCAGATGTTGAAATAGGATCTTCTGAATTGATTTCAAGAATAGATYAGTGGCGCTCAGTCCTGGTCCTCGCGGATCACTATCCTGCATGTTTTATATATTCATCATCCCTCATTTATGCACCTCAGATGAATCAAATCTGAGAAACATTTAAATCGTGCAGGATAGTGGTCCCCGAGGACCAGGGGTTGGGCACCGCCGGATCAGTCCAAGTGTGGTTATGTAATTCATGAATAAAGTGGGTGAACTCAGACTTTATCAACAGAAATATAAATCCACAAGTGAAGCAACAAAGACCCAGATTCGCTGACTAATACACTTTGAAAACCGCGGAGTCTTTTAATTAGACACGTTTTGGCCTTATTAAAGCAGATATTTTCTAAACCTCCTTTGCGGACTTCCTGTTATAAATTTAAACCGTTCAAGCCCAACCTGATCTAACCGCGATGACATCACCGTGACATCTGTTCTCCAGAGCCACTGCCTGTAAACTGACCTTCATGAGTGAAATGAGTTAATTGCCCCTTCAAGTATCTGGAAACTGTGATGGCTTTAATAAGCRCGTGTATTTAAGAGGTTTTAGGCCTCATTAGATTAAATTCTGGTTTTATTGCTGCAGGGTTGCGTAGGGCTGAATTTACACATTCTCCTCCTACCTGCTTGGACCGTTCTCACCTTTTCTTTCCTTCACACTTTTATATAATGTCTGCGATGAGTCACGTAAAGACGCTTAAGATGTGGGAGACTGCATATGAGCGTGAAAGACGCTGTAAAATAGAGGATCTGAACTCCCGATAAGATGGATAATCTTAAAATGATGAAAGCGCCTTTACAGAAACTGGGCTGAAATCAAAAAGTAGTGGGGGTGTGTGTCACATTCACATTTAACTGCAGCTCGTGTCTCTTTGCAGATTTCTTCAGGGAGCTCATAGACCTTTCTGATAAGTCCATGAACCAGATGTTTACCAAGACCTACGGCCTGCTCTTCACTCAGAACGCTTACGTCTTCCAGGAGCTGTTTGTGGAGCTTCGCAGATATTATTCTGGTTGGTTTGATCCCTTGATCCCAGTCTCGTATTTTCCGGTGGCCTTCATACAGAGGAGTGATTCTGCCTTAAAATACTTTGTGTTTGACGYTTCGACCATCGTTTAGGAAGAATAACATGTTTTAAAAAGAATACAGCAAAATAAAAAATGTAAAATAAAGTCCGGTTAAAGATAATAATTTGAGAACAGCTGCTGTTTTAGTAAATCCAGAGTCATACTGGACAGCAGTAAAGAAGCAGCATTGTTTTTTTTAGAGGAGCGCTGACATGCCAAGTCGAATTGGGGAGAAAGAAAAAAAAAAAAACAAGGAGAAAACTGGATTCCCACGGATGCCAGACTGTTTCTAATTCTATTCCATATCGCCCCGTTTTGGCATGACAGCCGTTTGCTGGCAAGTTGGTTTGCAGGCTGTTGCCGCTTAGTCATCCTGCCTTTGTCAGCCAAACAGCATGTTTGTCTAATTTAAGGCCGTATTGTAGACTGCAGATTGTACAGTCGCAGACACTGACAGGCACCCAAACTGACAGCAGGGCATAGAAGAAAATATTTAGTGATGTTTTGACATTTATGTTGTTAATTTAAAATGTCTTTGTTACATGGTTTATTTTTTGTTTTTCCATGCATTTCTTCACAATCTTCACAATCTATCTACTTTTGCATGCTTTGTGCTGTTTTAGACGTTTATTTATAAATGTTTAACTCATCTAAGAGATAGATCCTATTACTGAGTTTTTATAACTTATATTTTCCCCATAGAAAAACATACCTTCAGTTCATTCAAAAACATTACTCTATTTAAAATTTGCTCCAGCATACTTGTTCTAAATGTCTTTTTCTTTTTTTTTCTTTTAGCTAGACTTTTAATACATTTAGCTTTTATCTAGAATTGCACTTACTGTTTTGCTCTTTAGCATTAACTACTCCTTCAACACACTGTATTTCTGTGAAAATACTGTTTCTCCTATATTTTCACCAGCTTTGACAAATACTGATTTATTTCTTCTTCGATTTATTGTCTTGAACTGATGTCTGCCTGTATTTTGTGCTGCCAAGCAGAAAAAAAAGTAATGGTCAGGCACTTGCAAAAGGTTACTCTTTCTGTATTTTTCTGCATGACAAAGCTTGACATTTTCTGCACACCCTTCAGCAGTCAGAGTGAAGACTGGAAATGCAAGAGTAGGTTGTTTTTCCTTCATTGGGGTTTTTGCAAAAACCTGTTAATCACCCATTTATTTAACTCAAGTGTGTTGGAACCGATAAACTTTTAAAACATTCAGGATAGTGGCCCTTGAGGACACCCCTGCTTTATCCAGAAACATAATTTGGTACCACTGTACAATAAGGCTCCCCTTTATAGATGGCTTATAAATATTTTATAGATAAGTTATTAATTCATATGTAAACACTTTATAAATCATTAGTAAGTGTTTATATGCATTAATTAGAGATGAGAAAGAGACAAAACTGTCTGATTTTTTTGCCAAATAATGWGTCAAATCTGTTCATGTACATATTACATTTAAGGTGCTATATTAAAAATTTCAGACCAGGTTTATACCTTGTAAAMACATTTGAAACATATTTTACATAAAATATTGTACTATACATATCCACATTATCAAAGGGAGCCTTATTGTAAAGTATAAGACTGTACACTATTGATAAGGCTCTCTTAATACACATTTATTAATCATTAATAAATAGTTTACCTACTGTAAAAATGTGTTTCCAATACATTATTGTGTTTACGAGGTAGTAACTTAGTATGAAATGTTTAATATAGCACTTTATAATGTATACATGAACTGATTTGGCTCACTATTTGGCATAAAACCAGTTTTTTCTCTTTCTTGTTCTTAATTGATGCATATAAACACTTATTAATGATTTATAAAGTGTTTACAGATGAATTAATAACCTATCTATAAACTATTTATAAGCCATCTATAAGGGGAGCCTTATTGTAAAGTGGTACCCATAATTTAACTCAACTGTTTTGTTGTTTTCGTCCACAGGGGGCAGTTTGAGTCTGTCAGAAGTGCTCTCAGAGTTCTGGTCCAGACTGGTGGAGCGAGTCTTCTCTTTGGTCAACCCCCAGTACCAGTTCAGCGACGACTACCTGGAATGCGTCAGCAAACACGCCGAGCAGCTGCAGCCGTTTGGCGAYGTTCCCCGCAAACTCCGAGTACAAGTTGGGTGTATCTTAATGCCATAGCGTCCAAAGTAACAGAAATGAAACGTGTGGACACATCTTCCAACAGAATGAGAGTGGGAGGGACTGTGTGACTCACAAACAGTAACATTTTGGTTTTATATTCAGGTGTCGAGGGCGTTCATCGCAGCCAGAGCACTATCTCAGGGCCTGGCTACTGGTCGTGATATTGTGCACAAGGCAACAAAGGTGAGTTTATACTCYTCTATAAAAACATGTTGAATCTCAGATTATATTTCCTGTTGCACTGAGRATAAACATTCTCATTATCATACTATTTTATGTAAAAAAACTTTTATTAACTAAAACTCTGTTGAGACCATATCATATATAAACGATTTAAGGTGTAATCTGGATTCATACAAACTTTCAGTCCTTGTGTTATTGGACCTGAGTGCAGCTTTTGATACAGTTGATCATCAAATTCTTTTAAATAGACTAAAACATTTTGTTGGCCTTTCAGGTACTGTTCTGCAGTGGTTCAGCTCCTATATTTTAGATACTGTAGATCTTTTTTTAGTAAATATGAATACTTGCTCCTCTCAGGTTCATGAGGCCAACTATGGTGTCCCCCAAGGATCTATCTTAGGTCCCTTACTTTTTAATCTGTATATGCTGCCACTGGGCGGGATCATCAGGAGTCATGGAATAAGCTTTCACAGTTATGCTGATGACACGCAGCTATAGATTTCCATGTCTCGTGATGACCCCCAGCCTATTGCTKTACTTCTTAAATGTGTTTCTGAGATAAAGGCATGGATGTCTCAGAATTTTCTCCAGCTTAATCAAGACAAAACAGAAGTTCTAATTATTGGACTGGAGGATCAAAATGAAAAGATAATTTCAAAATTACAAGCTGTGTCTTTTCATCCTTCCAAACAAGTCAGAAGTCTGGGGGTTCTTTTAGATTCTGAGCTTAGTTTTATTCCACATATTAAACAGACTGTTAAAACAGGATTTTATCATTTGAAAAATATAGCTAGAGTCCGCCCTCTTCTGTCCTTGGCCAATACTGAGATTTTGATACATGCTTTTATTTCTAGTCGATTAGACTACTGTAACACACTGCTTTCTGGTCTTCCTAAGAAAAATCTGTCTAGTCTGCAACTGTTGCAAAACTCCGCTGATGTGTACTAACCAAGACCAGAAGGCAGGCTCATATTACACCTGTTTTAAAATCATTGCATTGGCTCCCTGTACATCTTAGAATTGATTTTAAGGTTCTTTTACTGGTTTTTAAATGTCTTAATCRTCTTACACCACTTTATCTGGCTGAACTGTTATTGCCCTATGAACTGCCACGAACCCTAAGATCCTCCTGGCACTGGACTATTAACTGTTCCAAGAGTCAGAACACACACATACAGAGAGGCTTCTTTTCAATACTATGGCCCTCATCTGTGGAACGGTCTGCCTGAAAATGTGAGGGCTGCAGAGAGTGTTGCAATCTTTAAGAGTAGGCTTAAGACACATCTTTATAAATGTATTCGTTGAACTGCATTTTTTCTTATCATTACATTTTTTAATGATTGTTTTTAATTGTACTGTTGTTGTTGTTGCTGTTTTTTATGTTTTTTTATTGTGCATAATTTTGTAAAGCACCTTGAGCTGCTTTCAGTATGAAGGGTGCTTTATAAATGAATAAAAACTAAACTAAACTATCAATTAATATTGTTTATTCGTTTTTTTTCTGAGCAGTTCTCAGTGTTTCTGATCACAGTTGAGATGTGGGAGGAAAAGTTAATCATASTCAACCATAGGGGATTAATACGACAGAGTATTAGAGCAACACAACACAATTTTATTATTATTATTTTTATGAGAATAAAGTCATAATATGAGAATAAAGTCGTAATATTATGAGAATAAAGTCGTAATATTATGAGAATAAAGTCGTAATATTATGAGAATAAAGTCGTAATATTATGAGAATAAAGTTGTAATATTATGAGAATAAAGTTGTTTTATTACAAGATTAAAATTGCAATTTTATGAGAATAGTCATAATATTACAAGATTAAAGTCATAATATTACAAGATTAAAGTCATAATATTACCAGATTAAAGTCATAATATTACAAGATTAAAGTCATAATTTTACGAGATTAAAATCGTAATATGAGAATAAAGTCAATATTACGAGATTAAAGTCGTAATATTACAAGAATAAAGTCAATATTACGAGATTAGTTGTAATTTTACGAGAATAAAGTTGTGATATTGCCAGATTAAAGTCGTAATATTACAAGAATAAAGCCATAATATTACGAGAATAAAGCCATAATATTACGAGAATAAAGTCGTAATATTACGAGAATAAAGTTCTAATTTTACGAGATCAATGTCTATTACGACTTCTCGTAATATTACGAGATTAAAGTCGTAATATTATAAGAATAGTTGTAATTTTACGAAATTAAAGTCATAATATTACGACTTCTCATAATATTACGAGATTAAAGTCATAATTTTACGAGATCAAAGTCATAATTTTACCAGAATAAAGTCGATATATTACAAGATTAAGGTCGTAATTTTACGAGATTAAAGTCATAATTTTACGAGAATAAAGTCGTAATTTTATGAGAATAAAGTCGTAATMATACATGATGTGTCCATTTTCCATTCCTCATTTCTTCTCTCATTTTTCTCATTTCTCCTCTTTCCTCACTTCTTCTGTGTACAGCCATGTCGCTGTGTTTATGACTTGGGTCACTGTTAGATTAATATGCTTTCATCCAAATTAGCTACATGAYGACTAAATCTGTCAGCGCATGCTTCMGTTTATCATAGTCATTTGCACAATTTCCAAGTCTTGCTACTGATAATTTGATGCTAATGTGCTAAAAGATTAACTATTTATTTTAAGCAATACTAAAGAACAACTTGACAAATTGCTCAACATACCTCCAGTGGTAATGGCATGCTTTTTCGTGTAGTATTACGACTTTATTCTCATAATATTATGACTTTAATCTCATAATATTACGACTTTATTTTCATATGACTTTATTGTTGTAATATTATGGCCTTATTCTTGTACTTAAAAAAAATCTTGTCTGGCCCTAATGCTCGATCGTAGATTAAGTAAGAAAATCTAACTAATTAGTTTTCCCTTTAGTTCCACTCAGTTGCTGAATGATGATTTAGAACTAACAGCGGATGTCTGACTTTAATTATCAGTATTAAAGGCATCAAAGAAGAGGGGGAGGGGTCTGTTTCCTTTACCTGTGACTGTTGTCTTATCTGTATTGTGCGGCTCTCTGTTTCCAGCTGACTGTAGATTCGGAGTGTGTTCGTGGCCTGATGCGTCAGTGGTACTGCCCCCTGTGTCGAGGCATACCCTCCCTGCGGCCCTGCCACTCTCTGTGCCTTAATGTCATGAAGGCCTGTTTGGCCAACCAGGCTGACCTGGACACAGAATGGAACAAATTCATTGGTGAGTGAAGCTGGTGGATAAAGGTTAGTTAGTACTTGTCACTACTAGTTAATTGAGGTTATTTTTTATTTACTAATTTTATTTTGGATGTGAAGTTGGTCATTTTAATTTGTGAGCTTAATAAGGTTTGACGGCAGCATCGTGTGGGTATTTGAAGAACAGCTTTCATTTCCAGAGGTTATTTGGCAAAAAAAAAGTTTTTTTTCTTTTCTTTTTTCAATAATTGCTTACAGCTATGCTTTCACAATAATGAGGTGAAGTTGCCACGTTGGCTGTACCCTGCTGGCTCTAGATATACTTTAGGTTTCTCTGTGATTGAGTTTGTGCATTTAAAGCACACAGCTTAATACACTCATTTACATACAATGATTTTGGTCCCTCTGCATAAAAAAATGTCATCACCCAAATCACTTTCAGTAGCTTTTTGAGTCATTCCCATAATTAAACTGGACAAAAATATAAAATTTGACTTTTTATTGTACCCGTTAACTTATTTCTTTTCACTTTTATTTCCTTTAATGAATTTTTTGGGTCAAGGATTCACCAGATATTAAATCAACGAGGTTTATGAAGTCGGTGTTTCTTGATTCAACGCGTTCACATAATTTTACATAACACCAGCRTTGCTCAAACAATAGGAAACCTCAGCATTTCAACACATTGTAATCAACACTCAGCCTGACCCTAGAAATCTATATTTCCTTTTCTGGCGAAGTGTGACGTTTTAAACAAGGAATTCTTCTTTCTTCAACTTCACAAATTTTAACTGAGTAATAATATGACCCATCATATTGAAGCGAGGATTAAGTCTAAAAGTGGGATGTGGAGAAATAGGCAGATACGTATAGGGTTTTGATTAAAATGTTTGCAAAAATTGCTTTTTGTCAAAATATAATGAATAAATCCTTATCAATGCACCTTTTGAATGGACYGTCTGAAATATAATGCTAAAAAATACTTTGAAGCACTTTTTTAGCATTGGCATCAAAAAAACCTAATTTTGAGGAAAAACACCTTAAAAATTCTGAGATTTTTCCTATGAGCTAACAAAGTTTTTATTTATTTGCTGCTGGGAAATGTCAGTATTCAAATACAATTTGAGGTTTCCTCTTTAAAATGGCATCAAAAATTCCTCATTAAAATTACAAAAAATTAGGATTCTGACCAAATATTAATGTATCATTGTAACCAACAAGACAAATTAAGTCATATCTCTGGATCTACTTATGATATATCAGAATGATCCAGGTATCAAAATGTAGATATTAAAGTGCCTGTGACGTCAAATTTTTTTTGGTAATACATATGAATGCATTTTTAGAAAGAGGACATTGATAAAATATTGCAAAAAAATTTCATGTTGCTGAGATGAACAGTTGTTGAAATATTTGCCTGTGAAGTAACAGGAAGTGATGTCAAAGGGGAATGTCTGCATGTGAACAGAGTGTTGCTACAACAGCCAACAACCCAGACTGAAGAGAATCTGATGTTTCTTTAGATTATTTCGAGTCACTATCAGAGAGAGATGAAGAAGAGTCAGAGTTCAAATAGCATTATTTCAATAAAAAAGACCAGAGTTTTCTATGTTAAAAAGTTCCCCTTTGATGTCACTTCCTGTTTCACTTTAACTGAGCCAAGTTCAAAAGAAAATATGCCAGTTATGGGACAAAAGGGGTTAAATTATGTGTATTATTCCACCTTTCTTAAATAAATGATGTTTTCTTTAACTTTTTGTATTTGAAGAATATGCATGTCACAGGCACTTTAAAGCCAGGATCCTGAAAATGTGATTAGGTCATTTTGACCAAATTTGACTTAATCCTAATTTCCATATGATGGGTCACAAATAAATAAGTCACCGTATCTGTTTATTAGCCCACAATACATTTTCAAAGTGTAGACGTTTGACTTTTCTGAACAATTTTTTAGACTTCTCCAAACAAGTTTTCTTTAAAACCAAGGTCATTTTGAGTTCAGTGATCAATACTTTTCCAACAAATCTTCAATCATTAATCTTTCATGTGTTTCTGTGCCATCCGAACTGATCTAGGGGCACACATTCTCCTTTCCCTTTCATCTTAATGTGTACATTTTCATTTATTTTTTAATTTATTTTGTGGAGGACTTTTTCTTAGCTTTCATCACTCAGTTCAAGTAAAAAGCAGAGAAGAAAGGTTTCTGAAACTGTTTCTAAAAGTTCCTTCCATGCATGTTTTTGATCTGAGGGAGATAACCAAAGTATTTGAAGAAAAACTCTGAGATCCTCCTTTACATTTGTTATGCTGTAGAGTAGACAAAAAGCTTATTTTTACTTGCCATTGTCAAACTGAGAGTATTTTGCTTCTGGGAGTCTTATCAGAAAACATGTCCTCCTTTCTGTCAGATGCTCTGTACATGGTTTCTGAGAAGCTCGAGGGTCCGTTTAATTTCGAGCTTGCTGCCGACTCCATCTCTGTGAAAGTGTCAGAGGCCATAATGCACATGCAGGAAAACAGCATCAGCATCTCCAGTAAGGTAAGGACGAGCTCACCAGCAGACGATTTAACAACATGAAACTGCACACTAGCATTTGATGCTTTTCATGAACCTGGAAAAAAAACGTAAAAAATATTTTGTTTAAGCCTCAAAATGTCCATACACTGCAAAAACTGTCCATCTTACCAAGTTCTAAAATCTTATCAAGCCAAAAAGTCTTTTTGATCTTGTTTTGAGACTGATTTACTAAACAAAAACTGATCGTGGAAGAATAATAATCTTGTTTTCAGAATGTGTAAGATTATTTGTCTTGTTAGTCTGAAAATTTGACTCAAATCAAGTAAAAAATGTCTGCCAATGGAGTAAGAAATTTTTACTTTGTAAGATTCTTGAAATTATAAAAAAATTGAGTCAAATCAAGTATTTTAAGAATCTTACAAAGTAAAATTTTCTTACTCTATTGGCAGAAAATTTTACTTGATTTGAGTCAAATTTTCAGACTAACAAGACAAATAATCTTACACATTCTGAAAAC
>NW_013952626.1:794926-800759 GCF_001266775.1 Austrofundulus limnaeus
ATCTTATACAATGTGATGACTGGACTGATATAATAATATAATTATATTTTTTGGAAGCTACAGAATAACCAAGAATATAACATTTCTATAAATGGCTTTAAGGCAGGTAGAACAAATAAAAAAAATCTAAATACGTAACTGTTTGCTTTGCTTTATTTCTGTTTATTTGACTCAGGTGTTCCAAGGTTGTGGAAACCCCAGGCCAGCTCCAGCACGATCCAAACGCTCGCCCAAAGAGACCGGGGCCAACAGGAGACCCTTCCGCACCTACACCCCTGAGGAGAAACCCACCACCGCTGCAGGCACCAACCTGGACCGACTGGTGAGGGGGGGCAAACAGTAACTAGAATATATTAGACATTTAGAGGTTTTCCTTTAGAATTGACAAATGAAATGAGCATCTGTGAGATGAAAAAAGAGCTGAAGTTTGAGGCCAGACAAAGGAATGAGCTGAAAGATGCATAAATCCTCTTAAAGCCTCAAAATACTTTAACCAATAAGGATTCCTGCAAGATAGAATAGTTTTATAAATAGACTAAATCTGAAGTAGAGAAAAATAAATGGCATAAAAGGTATATTTATAAGAGAGAAAAGATGTGAAGTTTAGGAACTGAACCGGAAGCAGTGACATGTCAGGGTTTTTTTTCCCTGCCCACCATCATCACTGCAGTATCCATGTGCATTCTCCAGCCAGCCAAACAAGGATACTTCAGAATCGGCTCTGACTCACAAACATTTTCCTTCCACCTCCACGCAGGTTACCGAGCTGAAGGAGCGACTGCGGCCCATGCAAGGCTTCTGGGTGTCCCTCCCACACACCATCTGCAACGATGAGAAGATGGCTGCCGACGTCACTAATGAGGACCGCTGCTGGAACGGGCAAACCCGTGGGAGGTGAGCAAGATCAGAGAACATGGCTGAAGGTGTGGGAGGTTTTGGTGGGGGGGGGGGCATGCAGGAATAGCCAGAGGAGAAGTGAGTGAGCGAGTGAAGAAAAAAAAGGTGCAGAGGTGGAAAGATGCTGCAGATAGAGCAAAGTTCGTTTGGTTTAGCCTCTGTCACCCACATGCTCTCTGCGTGAGGCTGCTTGCTTTTAGACAAACACACACAGCCAACATCATGACCCAGGGCTGATGTATTAAAACACAGAGTGAGAGGCACAGAAAGGAAAAAAAAGTTGGCATGATGTTGTCTGTCGTGTTGCAGCTAAATCAGGCAGTAAGCTGTAGAAAGGACTGGAGCTGGATTTGGTCGTGTCTAATTTTATGCTAATATATTTAGACAGGCGAAAATAAGTACATAAAACACGTCAGTGCTCTTTGCTGAAATTTGAATGGAAATATATATATATTAATCACAGAATGTGAGTCAAATTGTTCCCCATAGCGCTGCACATTTACCAAATGGAAAAAAGCTGCCATTTTAAATATGTTTGTGTATATATACGTTTATTAAACCAACATACCGTGCAGTAGCTGTACATATTCCATACTGAAATACATGTGTAACTGTTGTACTTTTGTTTAGAAAACATGAATGCAAAACATTTGAAGCAAACACTTCAGTGGCGGGTCTAGGAGCCATCAAGGGGCCACAATATTCATAGAGGGGCCAAGTATTTGTTCAAAATCCTTGCACACAAATCCCTTGTTTTGGTAAGGTGTGTACATTTAACCAGTCACACATATTCAAATACTTGGAAAGTAATGTAGTTAAAAAAAAGAGCTTGTACAGTAAATTCTCCTCAACAATTTTACATTAAATTTTACTGTAAATAAATTACTGTCAAACACAGCATGTGAGAAAATCCAGTCATTTGTCACTTGAAAGAGGTTTTTCAGGATTGTTCAAACTTTCTTAAGAAAAGAAGACTTCACTAAGCTTGATTCATGCTGGACTTTACTATTTGACTCGTTAGCGCCACCAGTGTTTGGACGTGGAACTGCGTCCATCATTATCGCTCTCAGGCAAAGGACAGATGAGTGACAGGACGGGGGTACTTCAGGGGGCCAATCAGGTTTCAGCTGGAACCAATGCCCCTGTGGCCCCGCCCCTAGAACACTTCCTTACTTTACTAAGTTATGGCATAATTTATTTATTCATTGAGATCACAGATCTCTTTTTCAAGGGAGGCCTGAAGGCAACCTATTGTACATGTTTTTGTGTTGTGGGGGAAACCGGAGTACCCGGAGAAAACCCACGCAAGCACGAGGAGAACATGTAAACTCCGCATAGAAACACCCCAGGTCTGAACGGGGGATCGAACCCAGGACCTTCTTGCTGTGAGGCAAACCACTGAACCATCATGCCGCATAAGCTGCATAAACCATGAGTGCAGCCTCCTCAGTGGTTGTGGTGAAAAGTCGCTGTTGTTTGTGCCTGTGACTTCAGTAAACTTCTCATATTTAGCTTTGTGCAACGTGTTGTAGTGGAGACTTACATTAAAATCTTTCATGGCAGACAGCGTCTCTAAGGCTAAACACAAGGTTTGTCTTGAAATTCTGGGAACAGATAGTTTACCTCCCAAAATAAAAACAATTCTTTAAAATTTTAAAGTAATATTTTAACTTAAAGGGGCATTTGTAAAGCAGTTCTTAGATTCTAAGCTTTTTTCTTTTTTTTTAAGTAAATTTTTATTTATGTATTTATTTATTTTTCTTGGGAGGCTGGACAGAAGTCCAAGTAGGGGTCTCTGCAGTACATGTTGTCTTGTGGGCGCAGACTGTCCTATCTGTGATTGGTGGAGGTTTTGATGTGGGCGGAGTTGACCCTAATCGTGATTGGTTGGATTGACATGTCTTGTGGGGCAACTTAAAAGAGGAAGTAAAAATAGTTTARAAAATGATTTATTGGCTGTCTATGTACAGTTTAAAGCAAAACGATGACTCAAATAAAAATTATTGTGAAAATGTTAACATCATTTGACTTCAAAGTTCATGTGGCAAGTTCCTTCCTGTCTCAAATTAAAACTAATATTCATATTGATTTTTAGCCTTTTTTTTTCCTTTGGGCTGGTTAGGGATGTTTTGACTGAGCCAAATTGTTCCACGTTCCTCCATGTGTATGGCGTTCAAATTTCATGCAGCTAGCCCCTTCCTTTCTCACGTCATGACTAAAATTCATCTTAAAAAACATGTTGCTTCCTGATGAACTAGACCAAGCTACTCCACGAGTAGGGCCATCTCTGCCCACAAGACGTTCTGCAGAGACCCCCTTCTCCAGACGTCACCCACGGGCCACATATGGCCCTCGGGCCATTAGTTGCCCATTCCTGGTGTAAACCTTGAGATTTATTAGTCTTAGTCTCATTCCCTGCAGAGATTCAGTGTGCAGCTTTCTAAAWGATGCAGCAGCAGTGGTTAAAGTCTTCATCTACTGTTTGTGTGACACTTCCCTGTGTGCTCGCTCAGGTACCTGATGAGCGTGACAGGTGAYGGCCTCCTCAGCCAGATCAACAACCCTGAGGTGGAGGTGGATGTCACCCGTCCCGATGTGAGGATCAGGCAGCTGATCATGGAGCTGAGAGTGGTGACCAACAAACTGAGACATGCTTACAATGGACAGGACATGGACTTCATGGACAGTGAGCTTACATTAAACCGTTTGAACATGAAGCTTTAAACGACCTGTTACATGTTGACATCTGCATTTTCATTTGKATGTGAAGGGTTCTTGTTTTGATGGTTTCAGGTGAGGAGGGCAGCGGCTCAGGAGGTGAGGATCAGGGGGAAAGGTACAGCGATGACTGGCCAGGGTTTGGGCCTTACTCTCCGCCTTATAATAAATCYCCACGTAACCCCGTCTCCAGTCCTGGAAAACCTCCCCGGAGCCGGGACAGAAATGGGTCCAAGTGGAACAGGAACAACGGACGGGTTAGCTCTGCAGCCAACCTGCACACCTTCACCCTGGTTCCAGTGGTGGTTTTGCCTTTTGTGGTCACTGTTGCCCTCATGTGGAGATAGCTGTTTATAACAATCTGGAATTTTCTGATATGCTGCAGTCCTAAGCACATTAAAAAGAAAAAAAAAAGCCATTATATTTGGGTACACCAGCAAAATAAATTAATAAAAACAGGCTAAATTAGCAATAATAAATCAAACATAAATCAAAATAAAATACCTATTCTCCAAAAGAATAAAAATAGACATTATTAGACACGAACGATTCTTAACAAAACCCAATAAGCACAGCTTTGTTTGAAGTGCCATTTGTGAGATTTTGACCTGTTGAGTTTGTTGGATGTTCTGCTGGAAGTTTGGAGAGAAAGTAACTTTTTTTTTTCATGTTAGCAGCTCGTCTGAGTGAAGGAGACTGTGGATCATCTGATTTGTGAAGTAGAGAATAGTTGTGCCAGTTTTTACGTGTTGTTTCAGCCTACAGATGGTTCAAGTCAAGAACATCTGCCTGATGAGTTTTTAACCCTTTTTAAAACCRTAGTTCCCATTTTATTATGGTTCTTTTTGAGCGGACGGTTCAGTTAAAGCCAAGAAAAAAAAGAAGTGAAATTGCRACTATTGAAACCAAACAAGATGCAGAAATATGAATGTAAAAAAAACTGAGACTTTTGTGTGTTGCTTTTAATAACGTCCACATATTTTAATATATTCTTGTTGATGTTTTATTGTTTATGTGCTTCAAAGTCAATATTTTAAACTTTTCTATTTCTTTTTTTAAATAAAAGTTGCTTTTTTTCTGGTGGGAAAAAAGTTGTGGTTGTTGTACCAACATTTACTAATGCAATTTTATTTTTCTTAGAATGCTCAAAACATTTATTATCAACGGACGTTTATCGTCTCGGATGTGATCAGACTCAACCAGAGATAAAATATTTCTGAATGTGTCAATGATGGTTTTATGTTTGCTCATTTTTTAAGTTTTTCTTAGAAAACTCAAAGTTTCTGATCATGAAATTTCCTGCTTTAGYTCAGTTATCTCTGGATTTTCTTTTGCTTGGTGTGTTTTATTGTAAAATGTAAGAATATTCATGAAGAACGGCAAATCAAAATGTCCTGTACTACAGAACAAAAGTCCAATTGTTTTATTTTTGAAACTATTAAGAAATGTGAACAGTTTTATGATGTTTATTTTTTTGTCAGAGATCAGTCAGTAAGTAGAACAATAAGGACATTAAACAAACAAGGACTGCTCTTTCTGTGTGTTCATATCAAACTAAGAAGTGACGTTTTAATTTGTGTTTCCAGAGGACTGTGAAGTCCATGTTCCTTCTGAAAGCTGCTTTTGGCATTTGAAGAGAACAGAAACAGTGAAATTACAATGAAATGTATAAATGCTGCAAAGAAAGACCTGTTTTTTTCTTGGTTTTAACAAAAATGCTGCAGAAGGCTATATTCTTTTTTTTCCAAAATGGAAAAGGTTTTTATTGGCATTGTGTTTAAAATGTGCATTCATGTCTAAATGAACCACTGATTAACAAGGAGTCCGAAATGTTTCATGACACTTCAACCATGTACATATTTTTGCCACATAGTATTTTAGTGTGTAAACAGGAACTACAAGTGTTTTCAGTATTTTTAAATCCACTGTTGTAAATATGTGCTTCTGATGATCAATGGTCAAATTAATTTCAGGAGAATTTGACTTTATCCCATCGCTCCTCCATTTCTCCAACATTCCTTTTTCATTCCTTTCAGGTGAAAGTAAAACTTTTCATGTTGCTCTAACTGGTTTTTGTTCTCAAATGTGATGTTTTCTGCCTAATTAAAAGAAAATAAAAAAGTTTTTTCCCATTGCTTTTATCCTTAAATTAAGCAAAATCACTTAATGTTTTTTTTACATCTACTTTAGAGAAAAATCCAAAAAAGAAAAAAAAAAG
>NW_013952626.1:804063-806363 GCF_001266775.1 Austrofundulus limnaeus
GACAAGGGCTGAGAATTACCTGTCTTTATTTGAAAAGCTTGTTGACAAATTTTAAATAAAAGTCACTGGATCAAGAATGTGTATTCAGTGTTTCAGTTATTTGTAATTTTTCACCAGAATTTCTTTAAATTTCTTTAACAATCAAAATATGTTTTCTTCAACATTTGAACTACATACAGTATTGTTATACTTTGTACAATACTGTATATAGTTTGGGATGTTTACTCAATATAGTATTGTATACAGTATTTTATACTGTATAAAATATTGTACAAAGTAAAAAAAACATGCATCAAAGTTAAAGGGGGAAATTGGGTTTGAAAATTTGAATGTGTTTACAGGATTTACACTAAATATTTACAATAATTCTATTTTTGAAGGCAACTACTGTCTTAATTAAAGTATTTCTATATTTTTGCCTAACATTTGGGTGTTGTAATGAACATGGGACATGTGGGATGGAATCAGATGTAATCATGTTCATTCAGAAAAGCAGGCTGTGCTGCAGGGGCAGAGTTGGGCTGCAAGTCTGGCCCGAATGTTGTTGCCAAACAGTCCTTGATCTGCATTCAAAGGCATCTCCTCCACTCATCATCACCGTCTTCAGGACCATCTACCACATCATCTTCAGCCAGAAGGTCATCTGCTGCTTTACAGATGTTGTGGAGAATGCAGCACGCAGCAACAACTTTGGGAGCAAAGACAGGGCGGATCTCAAGTGTCCGTAGAAAGATGGAGCACCACCGTGTTTTAAGCATTCCGAAGGAGCGCTCAATGATGCTTTTGGCTTTGGCATGGTGCCTGTTATATCGTTGTTCCACTCTGTCTTTAAAGAAATACYGATGAGAAGATTTATGCTGCATAAATCTGTAATCCAATTAGCTGTGGGGTTTTAGATTTTAAAAACTGTAAACAAAAAAAATATGGACTTACTGCGCACAGGCTGTCGATAGGGGGTCATCATGCAGACTGGATGCTGCAGACAGGGATATCCACCATCTCCCAAAAGAAAGAAACCAGCTGGTGGATACAGTAAAGGACTTGCTTGTACATTGGGGACCTTCGCAGGACCAGTGCATCGTGCACTGAACCTGTGTTTCCAATGTACACATCTAAGAAAGAACCGTTTCCATCACAGATGCCTTGCAATATTATTGAAGGAAAAAGTTTCCTGTTTATGTATGATTTCTTCTGTGGTTCAGCAGGAGGAAGAATCCGAATGTGGCATCCATCAATGGCACCTGCAGCGCAGCGGAACACGTCGTTGCCTTCAAGGCCTGCAAAACCAGCTCCCACTTCCTCCAGGTCTTCTACTTTGGGGAAATGAACAACCTTGTGCTTGGACTTAATCAGCTGATGTCTCAGCTCTCATCGCTGACGAGCGCGGTTGCTACTTTGGCACGAAATTCTCAGACTAACAGTTCTGTTAGAGGACCTAATACAGAGGATTTGTCTGATTTAATTGATCCAGCCTATAATGATGATAGCTGGGAGGTGCCAGACACTGCAAGTGCAGGCGAGCAGGATGGCTCTCAGGCTCCATCTTATTTTGATCCCTCAGCGTTTGCTGAGAATCTGGATGGGGATCCAGAGGAGGTGTGGAGTATTCCACAGGCTGACTCAGAGGTGAAAACTGGGCCTGCTATAGCTAATGATTTAGCCTCTATTGTGGATTTGGGATGTATAAAAAGAATAAGTGAGGACTCGGTGAAGAGCCTTACTGATAAATACCCTCGTCCCAATAACTGCAATTTTTTTGGCACCCAAAGTTAATGAAGAAATTTGGACGTAGCTGCATAAAAGGGTCCAGCAGTCTGATTTGGGTTTTCAGAAATTACAGCAGACATTGGCCGCTGGGATGGTTCCTGTACTGCTTTTGGCCTCATTCATGGCTTATCTGCCGGTGGCGCAGAGAGTTCAGTGCAAGATGTTGTTGTCTGATGCTATTAGCCTGTTAGGGCATGCTATGCACTCATTGTCGGTGAGACGACGTTATTTAATCCGGCCAAGATTACGAGGAAAATACATCTCTTTGTGTTCCATTGACATGCCAATTTCAGCTAAATTGTTTGGTGATGACTTGGTCAAGCGGATCAAAGAGATAAATGAACTGGCTAAGGTGTCTGTTGGTTATCCTCACATGGGCGTTCCTGGGAGGTACAACAACAGCAAGTATAATGCTTTCCAGACTGCTAGAGGAAGCACGAGAGGCCGGCGCTGGATTTGGCGGGGACCATACTCCCGACGAGGGTCCCAGAGAGGAGCTTACACCAGCTTCAAGACGGGAGACACCATGGATC
>NW_013952626.1:807324-811440 GCF_001266775.1 Austrofundulus limnaeus
CCAAAGGTGCTGTCAGGATAGTGGAACCTGTTTCAGGCCAGTTCATCTCTAATATTTTTGTTCGACCAAAAAAGAATGGTAAACTCAGACCTATTCTAAATCTGAAGGGGCTGAATAAATTTGTTAGATATGAGCATTTCGAGATGGAGCTGTTTTCACAACTACTAGACATTATCCAAGAGAATGATTATTTCACATCTCTGGATTTACYTGATGCATATTTTAGCATTCTGATTCATGCAGACTTCAGAAAATACCRCAGATTTTATTGGAGGGACATTCTGCATGAACATCAGGTGTTACCATTTGGCATTAGCTCAGCATCTCGGGTGTTTACAAAAGTAATTAAAGCAGTGTTTGCTTGGTTCACACAATAAGGCATCCGTTGCACTTTTTAAATTGATGACTCATTGATCATGAATCAGGTGTTACCATAGAGTGTTGCCCAGACTCAGCTTATGGTTACAAAGTTGGAAAAGCCAAGATTTTATATCAATTTTGAGAAGTCTGTTCAGGTTCCCACCTATAAGATAGTACTTTTGGTTTTGTTATTGACTCTGTAACATTCAGAGTGTATCTGGCTGACAAACGGATAGATGCCATTTTGYCYGAGGCTCACGTCATACTTACAGCAGACAAGATTACAATCAGACTGCTTGCCAGATTTATTGGTATGATTATCCACACATTCACAGCAGTGCTACCTGGTCCATTACACTACAGACGTATGGAGCGGGAGAAAATTCAGGCTCTGGCTTCAGGTAATGATTTTGATATGATTATTAGTTTGTCATCCTCTACGGTGGCTGAGGTCAACTGGTGGGTGAATAACATAAAAGTTCACAATGGCAAATTAATCCGACAAGCAGATATTTCAGCCTGGGTTCAGACAGATGCCAGCATGGAAAGCTGGGGTGGTGTGTTTGATAACAATAAAACAGGTGGGCGTTGGTCTACATCAGAGTCCCACAAACACATTAATTTTCTGGAATTGTTCAGCGTGTTTCTCTGTCTTAAGGCTTTTTTCAGTCAATCTTGTGTTATTCATGTATGCATTCAATCTGACAGTACAGCTGCAGTGGCTTACATTAATTACATGGGGGGCATGGCCTCAGAAGAGTTGGATAACCTGGCTGCACAAATCTGGAATTGGTGCATGGACAAACATTTTTATTACTGCACAGCATGTGCCTGGGAAACATAACTCAGAGGCAGACACAATATCTAGAGTGTTTTCAGATGGTTCAGATTGGAAACTAAAACCTGAGATATTTTCTAGAATTTGTTGTCAGTTTTTTCTCCCAGACATAGATTTGTTTGCTAATAGGCACAATTCTCAACTTGATAAATTTGTGTCTTGGAGGTTTGAACCTGGGGCCTGTGCATGCGATGCTTTCTCCATTTCCTGGACAAATCAGGTGGAAAGGTGGAAAGCCGTACATCTTTCCACCTTTCTGTATGTTAAGTAGGGTGTTGATGAAAATCTGGAGGGATAGAGTTCTAAAAGCTATTATTATTGCTCCATTATGGAGAACAGCAGCTTGGTTCCCTCTGTTGATTGATGCTCTTATTGATTTTCCTGTTAGGCTTCCATGTCACAACGATCTTCTGGTGGCTTCACACGACCTGATCCATTTCCACCCACTTCGGTGACAGCTGACAATCACCGCCTGCAAAGTATCAGGAGTGTCCTCAAACATCAGGGACTTCAGGACTCAGTCATTGATGTCATCTGTTCTAGCTGGCGACCGGGAACTAAGAAGCAGTATTTGTATGCATGGCGCAAATTCCTTGTTTGGACTATTGGACGATCATGCTGTGCCACTGAAGCATCTGAAACCACAGTGATTGCATACTTGGACTTTCTTAAAGAGAGTGGGAGCTCATTTACAGTGACTAACACTCATAGATCATACATNTAATAGCATTTCTTAAATTTTTAATCAATTTAAAGTTTTCAAGATAAATATTTTAGAACTTTATCTGGTTTTCTTTTTGTTTCATAACGATGACATAAATAAGGTGTCGTTTCTTCAAACCCCCACCTTTCATCTGACTTCAGAAATGATGGAGTTACTGTAAGGTTTGATCCGTTTTTAACATATATTAAAACATGCACATGTGCCACACTTAGTGTCTGTTAGGAATGACTCTCAGATACTACCACTGCTGGGATGTACTGTACTTATATTTTCATGTATCTGTACTTTACATAAGTATTTATTCATAGATAATTTAGAGTTTTACTCCAGTATATTTTACATGAAGTATCTGTACTTTCTGTGTTGCTTTACAAATGACCTTCACATCACATGGCATGAAGGATTTGTGATTTGTTTTCTTTCAGTGATTTGAAAGTAATCAGTGGTGAGAGGGGAGTACTGCAGTCAGTCCACTGGACCTCTGCAGAACAGGACAGAACCATTAGAGCCTCCTTCAAGAACAGTGAGCTGATTCAACACCAGCAGCACTAAGAATGCACCATCTTTAAACGACTTAACTGGTTCAAAAAACAACTCATGTGGATTAGATAGAGGGGATTGGTGGCAAATTTAATACTTTAAATATTTTTACAATGAAGTACTCACTTACTTTACTCAATAAAAATGTTAACATGGTAGTTTTACTTCTAGTTGACTCTAAACATGAATCAATCATTACTTACTGAGAGTTTCTTTAAAAGACAACCAGTGGTTTATGAGATATTTTGCTGACAGAGAACACAGCTGGCTGTAGGTGAGTGGTTAAAGGAGTCATCCTCTAAACAAGAGAGTTGATGGTTCGATTGCACCTCTATTTAAAGTGTGGAACTGTCCCTTCAGTGCCCCTGAGCAAGACCCTGAAGCTCCACAGTCTGATGTGATCCAGACACACGTGATTTAATTAGGATGATTTGTTGAGTGTAGAATGATGAATGTGTGTTAACGGATAAATGATTGTAAAGAGCTGGTTGGAAATGAAAGGTGCTATAAATATATTCCATTTATCATTGACACAAACACAGGAAGGAGAGGGGACAAAAAAAATTAAAGTATCGATCCAAGCCAAACAAACTTGGAAACCAAAATATTAATATTCAGATCGATCTGCAGGACTCTAGTGTGCCGAGAGGCAGGGGCGGAGCCAGGGGGTGGCCGGGGGTGTCACCACAGACAAATGTTTGGCCACCCTGCTGTACACACCCCTTCCACAGTGAAACAACCTGTAGGGGTGTAATAATCCTCCTGAACAGTTGGTGTCAGTGTTTAACAGTTTGAAACATCACTAAGCTCAAAGAAGTAACACAAAAAGTGATGGTTTTCTTTGTTATCTGGTGGCAAATGTTTTTGTTGTTTTGTCACCATAACAGTTTAATTTTGTGCTATGAAGGCTGCAGGATGCTCTGTTTTTTATGAGTAGACTTATGACTAAACCATAAAAAGTGAAACACTCCTCTAAATTCACTGTTAGTGGTTATTAGTATTGCACCTGTTCATTGGGTAAAGTTATTAATATTAGTTTTAAACATTCAGTTGAAGGTCATTATTTGGCCCAATGACGTGTTAAAATTAAAAATAAATCAATAATAAACAATATAAAAGTAAAAAGCACCCGTAAAATCATTGGATATGATAAATTGTATCACATTAATTAATTTTATCTCAGCTGTAGCAGTGAGTTTAAAAACAGGATGATGGAAGTAGTTTAATGAAGAATCTGTCTCTGAAATAATTATTAAAACAAGTCTTTATTTATGTAGGTAAAAGTCTGTTAAACAACCTGGTAAAATACACCAGCATGCAGGAAATGGCATCTATTTTTGTTCTAATTTTCTGGAGGAGGACCCCCAGACCCCCCCCAACAGTGTGTCCCCCCACTGTTAAAATGGTTCTGACACCATGTTTATAAGGTAGTCACTGCCTGTATGAGGACATGATGAAATGAACAAAACACAAATAACTGCAGAAACTTTCAGGTAAAATGTTATGTAATGTTACTGGTCACCACTGTGTGAGTACTGGTCCCAGTCTGGTCACCCCTGTGTGAGTACTGGTCCCAGTCTGGCCACCACTGTGTGAGTACTGGTCCCAGTCTGGCCACCCCTGTGTGAGTACTGGTCCCAGTATGGGCACCACT
>NW_013952626.1:811450-823390 GCF_001266775.1 Austrofundulus limnaeus
GATTGCCACACACACACACACACACACACACACACACACACACACACACACACTGAAGACGAGCAGAAATGGCTGCTCGTGTTGGTGTGTGTGTCTTCTTCACACTCCTGTCAGTTCAGTGTGAACCAGCTCGGTGCACGGAGGTGGATGTGTGCACACCTGTTCTCCTGGATCACAACAAACATCAGCAGGAACGTGTTTTTAAAGTCAGCGCGTTCAGACAGGACTTCTTCCTGCACCTCACACCGGACTCTGGGTTCCTGGCAGCGGGCAGCATCCCTCCGGAGGACTCCAGCGCCCTGAGGAGATGCTTCTACTCCGGGACGGTGAACTCCGAGCCGGGCTCGTTCGCTGCGCTCAGCTTGTGCAGAGGTCTGCAGGGGTGGTTCTCCTACGAGGGCACGGAGTATTTCATCAGTCTGAGTCCTGAGGAGGCTGCAGCTGCTGAGGAAAGTGGAAACTTCTTGGACCGGACGCACATGATCCACCGCCGGAGCCGCGCTCTGCAGCGTCAGGGGGCCAACTCCAGCAGCAGGTGTGGGGTTCCTCTTGACTCCCCCCTCAGCTTCTCTCTGGACAAATACAAGCACCTGAACATGATGGGGGGTCTGACCGAAGCCGTGTTGAAGAGCTTGGGGAGGTCCAAACGGTTCGCTTCTGTACCCAGGTTCTTGGAGGTTCTGGTGGTGGCAGATGAGTCCATGTCCAGGTTTCATGGAGACGACCTAAAGCACTACCTGTTGACCCTGATGTCAGTGGCAGCGAAGCTTTACAAACACCCCAGCATTATGAACTCCATCAGCATCGTGGTGGTGGGCTTCATGGTGATCGATGAGGCCAACAAGGGTCCGAAGGTGTCCAGGAACGCTGCACTGAGTCTGCGCAACTTCTGCTCCTGGCAGAAGAAGTTAAACAAACCCAGCGACAAGCATCCTGGGTACTGGGACACCGCCATTCTCTTCACCAAACAGGTAGGAAGTGAGGCTCAAATCACTTCAACAACTCTGGATGCTTCTGGACATTCATTGTGTTGTCCGTCTCTACTTACACATATGGTTGTAAAATCACAGTCAGTTTCATAATACAGGGAAATTATCTGAAGTAATGAGAAACCTGACATTTGGATTGATGAAACTGGCCCTTCATATGGGTAGTGTGGAAAATATACTGTTTCATAATCAGTGGTGAGACAGACATTTTTCTCAGGGGTGACCAGACTGGGACCACTACTCACACAGGGGTGACCAGACTGGGACCACTACTCACACAGGGGTGACCAGACTGGGACCACTACTCACACAGTGGTGACCAGACTGGGACCAGTACTCACACAGGGGTGACCAGTAACATTACATAACATTTTACCTGAAAGTTTCTGCAGTTATTAGTGTTTCAGTCATTTCCTCATGTCCTCATACAGGCAGTGACTACCTTGTAATCATGGAGTCAGAACCATTTTAAAAGGTGGGGACACACTGTTGGGGGGTCTGAGGGTCCTCCGCCAGAAAACTTTGAACAAAATAGATGCCATTTCCTGCATTCTGGTGTATTTTACCAGGTTGTTTAACATACTTTTACCTACATGAATAAACACTTGATTTAATAAT
Organism: Austrofundulus limnaeus; assembly: GCF_001266775.1. Taxonomy (NCBI): domain Eukaryota; kingdom Metazoa; phylum Chordata; class Actinopteri; order Cyprinodontiformes; family Rivulidae; genus Austrofundulus; species Austrofundulus limnaeus. The sequence continues at coordinate 813,058 of NW_013952626.1, forward strand.
TATTTCAGAGACAGATTCTTCATTAAACTACTTCCATCATCCTGTTTTTAATCTCACTGCTACAGCTGAGATAAGATTAATTAATGTGACACAATTTATCACATCCAATGATTTTACGGGTGCTTTTTACTTTTATATTGTTTATTATTGATTTATTTTTAATTGTACCACATCATTGTGCCACATAATTATGACCTTCAATTGCATGTTTAAAACTAACATTAATAACTTTACCCAATGAACAGGTGCAATACTGATAACCACCAACAGTGAATTTAGAGGAGTGTTTCACTTTTTCTGATTTAGTCATACGCTTACTCATAACTAAAAGGGGCAGGGTATCATGCAGCCTTCAGAACATAAAATGACACTGTGTGTTATGATGACAAAAAAACATTTGTCACCATGTCAGATTACATAGGCGTATGTTCTGTTTATAAAGAAAACCATCACTTCTTTGTTACTTCTTTGAGCTTAGTCAAGGTTCAAACTGTTAAACACTGTGTAGGGGTCACCTTGAGTGAAGAAACAAGATTTACTGCCTCGAAGCAGGCCTCGGACAGGCCTGACGAGACGACAGGAACTCTGTCACAAACTGAACTCTATTTAGGCCATGACAGGTCATTCTAACCGTGGAAGAGAACCTCTCAGTTCTCTTAATCAGATAATGGACAGAACAATCTCTTCTGTTCGTGATTCATTTGTCGTTTAACTAAGAATGTTTATGCATTTGTTAAATCATGATAATGACTGTCACAAGAAAGTGGAACCACTTCTTTTCTTTTATCGTGCCTTAAAGATTTATAACGGTATAAAAAATCACAGAGAAAATGACCACCATGTTTTCATTGTGTTTTTATATAAATCACTGTTTTTATTTTACTGGGAACATAGTAATATAATTGTGGATTTTTCTTGAGAAAATCTTACATTTATCTGGACTTAAGGAATGGTTCAGACTGATTATAAATCAGAAATGTTAATTAATCATCATAAATGTTTTGCAGTGATTTCTCTTAGAATATATCTGGAGAAAAGCTAAAGAAATGTTATCATATTCTGTTGTTGGACAACCACAGAATTTAACCTTGGCTGGCGCCTGGCTGGCAAGTCTTTATCTTTCTTCCTTTTTCTGACTCATCTTAACGCTTGAGGGCGGAACCATAGTCATCCGCTTCTATTACTAACATGGACGCCTTTGAGTGACACACACTTCTTCCTGGATGCCAAACTTGGAAGGAADGCTGAGTTTCTCTCCGGAGAAGCCAGTTTGGCTCGTTAGGTCTTGCCCATGAGCCAACTAGGGAAGATCTAACGGCCAGGACTCGACACGCCAGCCGGATGTCCCACCCGAGGCTTCTCACCTCCAAAGTGTGTTTTAACTCCCGAGGAGAGATTTTATTTTGAAAGGAGGCACCGGATGTACAGCTTGAATCTTTCTGGCTTGGACTGAAACAGATGAAAAGTTACCTAAAATAACACCTTTCTCTCCAAGGAACAGTGAGCGAGTCGATTAAAAAGTTCCCTGACTGATCGGAGGTGAGACAGTGACTACCCACGGGTTGCTTGAGAAGCATCACCAGGTAAAACTGACGTGTTCAGGGTGACGTGTCATGTGGAAACTGAGTGCAGAAGGGACGTGCTGATCCGGGTGGACACACTCTTGATAAAGTAACATTGGTAATAATACTAACATTACTTTCCTCCTTTTCTTTGTCTTTATTTGCCAAAACTTAAGCTGAAAGTGCCAGTGAAATTGTTTGGTTGTAACATCAGAACTGACGTTTTACTGTTCTATATAAGTAATCTGAGTTTAATTTGAATTAAAATTCGGACGCGAGTTTTATCTCATTTAACTTTGAAGCTTGTTGTAGGAATAACCACAATTAGGTGCAACTTATGATCTGGTCAATTTGTGTAAATAAATGATTGCATAGTCTTTATGAATCAACTTGAACTCGTCTGAACGTTCACTTATTGTGTCACTTTTCACTTCACACAGTCAACATATTAACAAGTAATGAGAAAATACCTTGGTAAAACTTTCCTCATAACCTTGTGTATGAGAGATGTAGGAAAAGCTTAATTCACCCTAAGCCTCTCTCCTACCACTGCCACCAAGTGTTCAGGAGGATTATTACACCCCTAAAGGTTGTTTCACTGTGTAAGGGGTGTGTACAGCAGGGTGGCCAAACATTTGTCTGTGGTGGCCATGACCATCTTTGGCCACCCCCTGGCTCCGCCCCTGTTCATAATCTGGACAAAAACAACCAGATTTCATTGCTGCAATAAGAGGGATCAGCCTGGACACAGGGACAGCTGGAAATAATAACTTGTAAATGATGAATTGATGATGAATTAAGTTTTTTTTGTATAAAATTACAAAAGCCAAAAATAAAGATCTAACGACACGTATAGTTCCAAGTTATATATGAAAATGGACATGTTCTGGTCAAAAATAGGTTATAATTAACTGTCAGAGAAGAGAAGTGAACCAAGCAAAGAAATCAAAATCCAAATGAAAATATAAAAAACAACAATCCACCTTTACAAGATGCATTCTCAAATCTTTTCAGTGTTTGTAGGTGTCGACCATCAACACGTCAACACACTTGACAAGTTGTAGACCGACACTCCAGCAAGTTGACTGAGATGAACTGTCAGACACTCACTGGAGAGGAAAAGTCTGAGTGGTCTACATTTATGATCAGAGTGGGTTTTTTACACATTTGTCTTGAAATGAAATTTAACTTCACACAACTGGTCACGTTACATGATAAACCTTTTTTTACTTTATTTTGTAGCAAATTACACAAAATATACTTGGTCCATGCCTAAAATTTCTCACAGTTTTGTAAACGTCTAAGTCCAAAACGAAATGATGTTCTTCACATGTAACACAGTTAGGTCCAGATCAAGGAGTTTATATAGAAGAGCTGGAGAGGCAGAACTCCAGCTTCAGGTGAAGTTCACCTGAAACTCATCAGACTGAAGAAGTCTCTTGGAGGAGAGACGAAACGTTTCACTAAAGAAGAACCATCCAGAGGACCTACTGATTTTTATTTTGGAATTGTCCAATTCCTTTTGGTCCCTTTAAAAACAGGGCAGCACGTTTAGGAGCTGAAACTCCTGAAGCCTTCATCCAGTTTTAATGTGGAGACCCTCAAATGAGAGCTGAATGTCTGGACTTTATGTCCATGAACATTACAGAACTATAAGCTGAATATGTCTCAGTAAACAGGTAAAAAGACTAAATGTGTGTCATATGGACCTAACTGTACTGGTCTGTGTGTGCAGGATCTGTGTGGGGCCACGACCTGTGACACACTGGGGATGGCAGATGTTGGGACCGTGTGTGACCCAAAGAGAAGCTGCTCTGTTATTGAAGATGATGGTTTACCCTCTGCTTTTACAGCTGCTCATGAACTTGGTAAGACAGCTGTTCATGAGGACTGGAAACTGACTTTGTGCATTTCAGAAGGTGAGGTTAGCTCGAAACAAAGGGCTGAGAAGAACTGCAGATGAAAAAAAGGGTTGAATGTATTTTACAGATGTATTGAACTGATATATTTCTGCTCAATCACAGAGGAAACTGTCTTTGAAAGCTTTTCAACTTTTAAAACCAACAGTGGGACTGTGATTCTAAAACCAGAGTTCAAAGATCCTACATTTATTCTTTCCAGTCACTTCATGTTGCAGTTATAATGTGTGTTTTTAAGACTAAATGTGAGTCAAATCAAAGCCAGTCTGTTTGGGTCCCTCAGAGCTGGGCTGGGATCTGTTCAACATTTTATATTTGGTATGACAGCAGAAACTGGCAGGTAAACAAACTCTTTAAACCCATTCCTGTGATTGGACCTGAGCTCATCTTCAACAGTTGGACTGTTGGTAATGATTTATACCAAAAACTAAATGACTGAGCTGCACAGAGAAGATGCATAAAACAATCTGAATTACTAACAGCTGCTCTTATTCAGGACTTCCTGCTGGAGATTCAGGTCCTGAACATTTACAAACCAACAGATTCACATTGTGACTTATGTTGCTTTGTGTTTCTGACAGTGGTAGATACAGTCATTTTACCTGAGTCGACCCTTTCCTGTCTGCTGTCTATTTGCTCCAAATGTTTTTAAAGTCTGAGTCTCATACTTTTCATTTTCAGACTCATGAAAAAAAAATACTGTAAAAACTAACCATAAACTGTTTCAAATACAAACAATGGGCCTCATGCAAGAACATGTTCATATTCTTCTCCTAAATTTCTCTTACTTTTGTTCGTACAAAGGGTTCGTACGAACATGTCACGTCAGATTCAACAAANAGCTGCGTAAATTCACCTGTTCTATCCAGCTGCTCGTGCACGAGAGAGGAGATTAGCATAATTACCACCCCAAAAACACCATATAAGGCTGTGTTTCCTGCCTCAGATACCAGGAAGTGTCCATTCATAAATAACATCGCAAAGTAATAAGGACTTTACGAGTTCACAGATTGAAGTTCTGCTCTCAGGGATCCAGAAAAACAAATTTGTCCTTTTTAGCAGCGTCAGCTGTGGAATTAAAGGAGCTGCTAAAGCCGAGGAATGAAATAACTACTGCTGTTACTGCTGTGTCTCCTGTGGGTCGTTACAGTCACAGAAATATAAATTTAAATCATATTCATCTCTCTAGTCCTGCTCCGGTTTACTGTGGTCAAATATTTTTTAATTTAAGTGTAAAACAGCAGTGTTACATAGTTTTCATTTATTCAGCAGATGAGCAGTCACACCCCCTCCCCCTACAAGTTGTGTCAGATGTGGTTCTGAAAAGATGCATTTAAAAACGTTTCCAAACTTCAATTAATGTATAATTTAAGTTGTTTTTTAGTTTCAGATTTTCATATTAATATTGTAGTGTTATTGTCATGGACTAATTATTTATATCTGTTTCACCTTGACACTGTCCATCACTCGTATCTTTCTGAAAGCTCATTTCGGCTCGTAGTCTGTTTGTTTCCGGACGTCAGGACTCCACAACGGACTGAACTCTCTTGGTTGATAACAGACTCTTTGAGCTGGGAGCCCTGTCATTGGCTGGACAGTATATTTGGCAATCTGTGATTGGTTGTAAACTGTCACATGGTGTTAACATGATGTTATATTACTGGCTGTTTTCTGCTGACGAGTCAGTCACAATCATGCAGAATTTCCTGATTCAGTTCTGTTTGTTTGTCGCTCATAATTAAATCATATTTGATTATGATACACGCAGACTTTTCTGGTATTATTCCAACGCGTTTCTGCTTTTTGCGACAACAGTTATATAACAGCATTAAAAGCCAATTTAATTTAATCTAACCAGTTTATGTTGTTAGTCTACATTATTAGCTACATTTAAAAGTATAATTCCAGTTCAAACAGAACAACCTATTGTCAACATAATTATGGAGTGTGATTTATTTTCAACTCTAAATATCAGGACAGACTGTAGCAGATGTAGCTTAGAACAGTGGTTCTAATCTTTTCAGACTTGTGTACCCCTGAGCCATTTAGTCACACCACTAGTACCCCTTCTGTCAATCATAATGATGATTCTCCAAAACTATAATGTACAACAACTGATTTATTAAATGAAAATTATTTAATGTTCTAGAACGTTTAATTCTCAGGCATTTTCTTCTTCATAACTCAAATTAAACATAAAGATAAAAATATTGCCTTGAAAGTGAACAAGCAATTAAATAAATAAACCAGGTAATGGCAGGTGCAGGGAACAGCAGCGTCCAAAATACATCAGAAACTCACCTGAAATAATCTAATTTTTTTTTCAATTTTATGTCAGTTCCTTGTAAGTATGTACGTGTAAGTGTGTGTTTCAGTTCCTTCACTCAGTCTGCATTTTCCACTTTGCAGAAATCATAGGGCCCTACATATCCCAGTCCTATTTTTATTTATTTATTTATTTATTTATTTTTACACACCTGGGACATTTTTCCATGTACCCTCTGTAATATGCTCATGTACCCCAAGGGGTCCATGTCCCCCTGGTTGGGAGTCACTGGCCTACAATGAAGATGTTCGTGGCTTAAACAAGTAGTCTAATCATTAATGGCTTTTTAAAGTGTTCATTACTTTTTACTCAAGTAAAAGTATGAAAGTACTGGTTTTAAAACTAAAGTATAAAAGTATAAAGTATAAAAGCTTGAATTGATACTTCTATTTCCAAAAAAGTATTTTTAAACCCTAGTATTTATACGTCTACTTAAGTAATGAATGTGAATACTGTTTATGCACAACAACAAACCTCTGGAGGATCCTACAGTTTGAGGTTCATGGGACTCCAGAGGCTCCAGTAGCTTCAAAAGGCTGATCTGTAACGACATTTTAGCAGCTGCTCTCTTAATCAGATTAATTTTTCTAACAGAAACCTTCATCATTATGCCTTTATCTGCACAAACTCCTCTGTGCTCTGAATCACTGACAAATCTCTTTACAGTACCATGGTCACGCTTCAGTTTTCATACCTTTTGGTCACTGCATTATCTGGTGTTTTTGGCAGCAGAGATCCTTTCTCTTTCCCACATCACCTGAAACCGGTGGCCTGTTTAAAAATGTGGAACATCCTTCTTAAGTAGTTTTCCTTTAATTGAACTCACCTGGTAAACTAATCAGCACAGGTGTCTGAGATTAATTATAGTGATCCAATGAGCCCTGAGACACAATGCCATCCATGAGTTTAATGGAACAAAAAATAAACACTTTACAACACTTAAATCCAGTTTGCATAATAATTTGGAACACAGTATAAATAGCAAGATACAATATGGCAAAATACATTCATCAGTCATTTTTTATTTAATCTCAAGATCACCCTTCTGTAATTTCAACACATGTAGAAGGTATATAAAACCAACAAAGTTACAACATTTTGCACATTTTAACATTAAGTATGCAAAAGGCCTGTTAAAAAAGACAGGAAGCAATGTCCTAAAGAAAAAAATCTCAGGACAGGCATTGGTTTAGTCTCTCCTCACATACAAAATGACAGCAGAATAATCTAATCCCAACAACAGTTCAGTTCAGAACTAAATATGTTGGGCAAAATGAAGAGGATTTAATTCTGTTTAGGAAACAAAATGATTTCAACACAACTGATTTTTAAGGTGTATATTTTGTTTTAAAGCTTCATTTCTTCCTGCAGTCCAAGCTGAGTTTGATTTCTGTGAAATGCGGTGCCTGTAAATGAATTCTTTCTGTGCAAAAGTTCTCATATTTATTAGTCATCAATGAATCCAGCCAGCAAGGATTACTAATCAGATTATACTCAACTAGAATGAATTGCATGTTGTCCCTCCTGGCAGGTCACATCTTTAGCATGCCCCACGACAATGTGAAGGCATGTGAGGAGGTGTTTGGGAAACTAAAGGACAACCATATGATGTCACCGACACTGATTCAGGTCGACAGGAGCCAGCCCTGGTCTGTGTGCAGTGCAGCTATCATCACAGAGTTCCTGGACAGAGGTCATGGTTAGTGAAAACTCTCTGCAGATCTAACACAATACACATGAATGACTAGTTATCACACTGTGTGTGTGTGTGTGTGTGTGTGGGGGGGGGGGGGTCCATATATGATCCCCAGTGTTCTCCCATGATGCTCTGCTCTTCAGATGTCTTTTAAAACAAAGCTGAATTCACAAATACAACAGTTAGGGTGTTTCCACACTGAAGCAAAGGGCAGTGACTGTTTTCTCTGAGTTTCACAGCTAAAGCTGGGGACCTTTCTGGGTAGAGTTTGCATGTTCTCTCCGTGCATGTGTGGGTTTTCTCTGGGCACTCCGGTTTCAGAATAGCCGATGACACAACTGTTCTCTGCCTCATTTCAGATACATCACATGTAGCCAGCTACAGACAGCAGATCAAAACTTTTGTTCAGTGGTGTGAGGAACACTTTCTGACTCTTAATGTCCAAAAGACCCAGGAAATGATTTTTGACCCAAAGGCAGTTGGAGACCACTCACCAGTGGTTATCCACAATCAAGTAATTGCCCAGGTAGATTCCTACAAATATCTTGGAATACAAATAGACAACAAACTTTCGTGGACTGGTCAGGTTGAATATGTCTGCAACAGGATCCAGGATTACATTTCTTGCGCAGGTTGAGGGCCTTTGGTGTCAGTCAGAAAGTGATGCTGCTAATTCACCATGCTGTAATAGACAGCATCATTAGGTATGGCATTTCCACCTGGTTTGGTAACCTGTCTGTCCATACGAAGGCCAAACTCATCTGTCTTACACAAAAACCTATGAAGCTGATGGAAGTCAAGCAGCATCCCTCACTTCAGACCATTTTCAATGAAACAACAACCAAACAGGCCCAGAAAATCATCTCAGACACGACTCATATTCTTTATCCAGAGTACCAGTTTCTTCCTTCAGGTCAGCGTCTCAGAGTTCCCACATGTAGACTGAACCGCTATAAGAACTCATTTGTTCCACTTRCTATTAAAGCCGTAAACAGTAACAAACAGTAACCATGAATTCTGATTTTAAACAATGATGTTTATGATTTTAAATTGTACTGACATTTTCTTTTATGTACTCTCTCTCTTGAAATGTCTTATTCTAAATATGTGTTTTATGTGAGGATGTAAAGTGTCTGTGTTGTGGGTTGTTTGAACTGTGTAGCAGTCAGGTTCTGTACCCAAGACAAATATCCTTTGGGACAATAAAGTTTATCTTATCTTATCTTATCCTAGCTTTTCTTTTCTTATCTTATCTTATCTTATCTTATCTTATCTTATCTTATCTTATCTTATCTTATCTTATCTTATCTTAGCTTATCTTAACTTATCTTACAGACCAATAACTTGACTGTTAGGTTAATTGATAACCCTGCCTAGGAGAGAGTGAATGGTTGTTTGTCTCATTTGTCTCTATGTGTGTCTCTGTGATGGACTGAGACCTGTCCAGGGTGTAGCCCACCCCTCCCACTGTGACTGCTGGATATGGACACCAGTGACCCTGAAAGGAAGAAGCAGCTTTAGATGATGGATGTTTGAAATGATGTTCAGTAATGGGGACATTGCACTGGCTTCCATTAATTTATTCAGCCTAACTCTGACACCTGACTCTAAACCTAACTTCACAACTTATTCCTAAACCTGACCCCTGACCCACCAAGGCATTTCTCCTCTTGGGGACTAGGCTTAGGTCCCCATAAGTACCTGTTGGTCCCCACAGTTAAGTGTGTATGACAAAAATGGTCCCCACACAGTAGGTAATACACGCACATACTCAGACACAGGCAAAGACATTTTCACTCACCTTATACTATTCACAATAGTAAAGTGCAATAATAAGTAATTACCAGTAAAACAGCAGTAAATAACATGACCCAACTGTTAGTAATTGTGTTAGTTTGTGTGTGCAGGAGACTGTTTGTTGGACCAGCCTCAGACCCAGCTGTCTCTCCATGAGGACCTGCCTGGCTCCAGCTACAGCCTGCACCGTCAGTGTGAGCTGGCCTTCGGACCAGGCTCCAGGCCCTGCCCTTACATGCAGCCCTGTTTAAAGCTGTGGTGCACCGGGAAGGCACGGGGACAACTTGTGTGCCAAACTCGTCACTTTCCCTGGGCAGACGGCACGAGCTGTGGCAACGCCAAGGTCTGCTACAGAAGCACCTGTGTTGATAAGAACAGCACCATGCACATCAAGGTAAGACAAGAGAAGACATCCTTGTTCTTCTTTTACCTGGTTATTCTTATCACTCAATAATTACCGTATTTATTCAAGTAAAATACGTAAAATTAAATCCATAAAATCATCCATAATGTTGGGGGGTAGTACTATACTCAGATAAATATTTTAACTGAAATATCAGCTTCATTCACAAAATTGTTGAGTCCGAAAATGAGACCACGACGTAAAAAGTGGTTGAAGCAAGCTTACCACTGACACTCCTCTGTGCTTCAGAGTGAGATAATAACAGATCCATCAGGAGACATGATGTGAAAAAAGGATAAAAAGCAGTCCTGCAGCTCAGTAATGATAACAAACTAATGTCGTTAGTGTGTGACCGAGCCGCTGCTGGAACAGCAACCACGTTCGTCTGTAATGGCTACCATCTACCGGTGTTCTGAAAAAGTTTGTATCCCTGAAAAAAGTTTCCCCACCAGAGGGGGCGCTCATGAGTAGGAGGTAATAAGCTTTCCCCCACAAGATGGTCCAAATCTCATGTGAAGTGTCTGACTTTGTGTTGGCGCCTCCTGGTGGACTATGAGTAAAATGCCAGAATTCATATGATGTTGCTACAGCTGATATACAGTATATTTGTTGTCAAAATACCTTTTAGTA
>NW_013952626.1:824390-825724 GCF_001266775.1 Austrofundulus limnaeus
GGCCCTGGGCCGGTGTGTGCCCTGGTGCCTGGCTCTGGGCTGGGGGCCTCTGGTGCGCTGATGGTCTGCAGTTCTCATGGGCTGGAGGGGTAGGGTTGGCTGGGGGCATGACATGGGGGGGTCTACCCAGCCTGGGTGTCTTTGTGTTATATGTTCTGATAGTGGCCTGAATTTTGGGGTGGGTGTAGTATGTCTTCTGGGGTGGGGATTGGGTTGGTGGCCTTTGGTGGTGGCTGGGGGTCGTGCTGGGCCGGCTGGTTGGCCCCTTTGCTGTGGCGGGGGCCCGCCCTGGGTGCCCCCTTGCTCTGTCAGAGGGTGGGTGGGCGCTCTTGGCCGGGTCGTCCTTGCTGGGGAAAGGTGCCCTCTCTGGGCGGCGGGCGGCTATGGGGCTGGGGTCGAGTTTTGGGGGTCTGGGTGGCTCTGGGGGGGTGTTGGTCCCAGTTTCTGCTGGCCTTCGGGGCTCCGTCAGTCCATAGTCTGGGGTTCCGTGGGCTTGGCAGTTTGCCTGGAGGGAGAGGTAGTTGGGCTGCTCTTCCCGGGTGGGTTTCGGGGAAAGGGAGGGCTTACTGGGGCCAGCTGGGGAGCTGATTCCCTGTGGGGGCATTTTGCTCCTTCAGCTTATTCGCCCCATCCCTCACCGCACACCTCCACCCTCTTCACTTTCAACTTCATCCATGTAGGGTTTTTTTGTGGCACAGTTGTGTTATAAGAGCAACAATATTACATTTCTATTTGCCATAACCACCTGGGCCCCAAATTTTATTGTACATCTTAGACATTAGACATGGGGCGGCTGTGGTAGAGTGGTTAGGGTAGTCGACCTGGAACCGGAAGGTCGCCGGTTCAATTCCCATCCAGTCGACTCAGTCGTTGTGTCCTTGGGCAAGACACCTTACCCGCCTTGCCTACTGATGGTGGTCAGAGGGTCCGGTGGCACCTGTGTATGGCAGCCTCGCTTCTGTCAGTGCGCCCCAGGGCAGCTGTGGCTACAATTGTAGTTTGCCATCATCAGTGTGTGAATGTGTGTGTGTGTATGGGTGAATGTCTGCAGTGCTTTGAGTGTCCCTGATGGATAGAAAGGCGCTATATAAGTACAGTCCATTTACCATTTACCATTCACTCGTAACATTTTCATTAAATTCACATATAGGAACTTATGGTGGGCACTCATGGCTATAGGTGGTCGGATGGCACCACTCTCACCTCCTGTGTCTGTGCCCACCCCCCAAGGTTTGCATATAGACACTTAGGGTTTTGGGTTAGAGTAGTGGTTGAGGGGAAACTGGCACCACGCCGGCCTCTGCCTCTTCTTCTTTCCTTTTTTAATTGCTCTA
>NW_013952626.1:826655-832763 GCF_001266775.1 Austrofundulus limnaeus
CTGATGTAGTGTTCAGACTTGACTTAACAGGAGGTTGTCTAATCTTTTCAGGATATAATATACAGTATAGATCCCTGTGTAGACTGTAATTGAGTTGGATTTATATAAAGATACACCTGTGCACAAACCCAGGTCAAGATAATTATTAAAAACATATGTATAAAATCCCATAAAATATAAAAAAGTGGACATAAAAACATTTTTATCTGGACCTGGATTAAGTTCAATATTTCCAATGACTAAAAGAATATTAAACAAATGTTGTTTCTGACTGGTTAAAACAGAGTCTGTTATATCCGTGCCTTTAGCACTAATGTCTTTTGTCCACTGATGAAAAACAGTAACATTGGCCCAAAATTACTACCTGATCAGGTGAGGTTCTGAAGCCAGTCAGTAGCTTGCTGTTCTTTTCTTCACTGAATTATGCACACTTCAAGGCTTGAATAACATGGTTCCCACCATGTCGGACACCAGCATGCTCACCAAAACCAGTAGCTCCAGTTTGATCCTCAACAGAAAAACAGGGCACGGCTGATGTTGATCCAAACAGACAACAGGGAAGCTGGTACGCCTCACTTGTTAGATTAGTCGCTCCGTCCCGGCTCCCACCGCCACGCGTCCAGGCCGGCAAGTCCACCCCAGGTGCTCCGTCCAAACACGAGGGACAATCTGAGGGCCGAGGGACTCCATCCACATCCGCCACTCCACCGAGACACGCCGCAACAGCAGCAAGCAGGAGAAACCAGCCCAACCAGCAAGGTAGATGATATTTACCAAAGTTAGGATAACTTATGGTCCATGCTTGTATACACGCCATAGGATGCTTGTGTGCTGTTGTTTTTCCAAAATGATGTCATTTGTGTCTTTGATCTTCAGTTTATGTAGCATACAGAGTAACAGCAACACTAAAGCTGAGGTACATTTGGTCAAAAACAGACCTGCAGATGCCTGTAAAGACAAATGGGATGTATTTTCCTGCAGCGATACTGCACAGCTACATACATCTGACGCCACCGCCGCCATCTTGATCATGTGGTCCTGCAGTTGTATAAAGGTCCTGTTTGAGCTGCAGACCTGGTGTATTCTGCAGTGACTTTCATCAGTGTCAGCTGGAGAAGATCCTGATGTAACCGCTCAACAAAACAACTTATTTCTATTATTATCAATGAGATGATATTTCTTCTGCGTTCAGTTTTGTTTATTGTAATTCCATGTTGTTTTGTCCAGGTTCAATTAAAAAAAATGTCAATGTCATAGTGACCTTTAAAAAAGGAAATTTAAATCCCATTAAAATTATGAAAGTTTTTCATTGAAGAACTTTTCACTGTTGACCTGTTTGCTACAGCGTTGAAAGGATTAGAATAACGTCAGGAAGAAACTGAAGAAGTAAAACAAGTTTGTTGGTGAAATTCTCTGCTCTGTTGTCCGAGCTGTGTGTTGAAATGTGATTTGTTATTATGTGTTTTCCAGGCCACCAAGCTGTTTACATTTCTGATCTTCATCCTCATGAGTCATAAAGCTTATACAGTTTAATCCTTTGTACACGTCTTGCCTTTGTTTTGTCTTCAGTGTTCAGCTGAAGCCAAATAAAGCAGGAATTTACAGCAGTTCTGTTACTAAGTCCAGAGAAATTCAACTTAAAGTATTTAACACATCTTTCTGTTTTTCCTACATATTGTTCCAGAAGAATGTGTCACAGTGGTAAAATATTAGAAAATTTATCTAGTTTAGTTGTGTCATCTTTCTTGATTCATCTTTATACAATTAGACAGAGTTTTAATGTAAATGTATCATCTATCACTGATGTGTGTAATGTTTGTGTTGTTGTTTGTTGTGTCTCAGCTTATTTTAATAGAAAAACCTGTTCATTTGTTCAGAGGGATCATCTGTACAGATGTTGTTGTTTTCACCAGTTTGTTATTTTTTTGTATACTATGTATACATTTACTTAGCTATATAAAATAAAGCAAAATAAAAGCATTTAATGATGTGTTAAATCATGATTGGAGCTTCAGTTTTTCATGTGTTCATTAATATTTTACAAAAGTTGTGCAAAGGAAGCTTTTCCCACACAGCTGATGTTTTACAGGTAACATGAACACAGCTGTTAACACAAAGGCCTGGTCTTTACTAAACACAAAACTTTATTTGTATGTACTGTGGTTTTAAACATTTGTGATGTTAAACTAAAATAGATCATTTCTGAAAGAACTGCAGAAAATGTCTGTATTGTAGTCTACATCACAACATGCACATTGACTAAAACTGGACGTTTTAGAGGTTGCTGAAGTTTTTAAAAGTGTTAAATGCTTTTATTGGGTAGGGTTGTGTGTACTTTTTCCTTAATAAATATTTTTGATGAAAACCGGATAATATTGTAATCTGTGTGGATGCATGAAAGCATATATTTGTTAGCACATTCATTGAGTTTATCAGTTTGTGAAACATGTAATGAAAGTGAAATATTGAGCAAATCATGAAATAAGCACAGTGTGTATTTAAGTTATAACTGAGGCACAAATATACTGTAGTTCTTTAATTTCCCCAAGAGATTTTTATATGTCATGATCTAATGAGGAGGCAGTGATGAAACAGGCACATTTCAATGTTTTCTTCTGATTAGTCTTGAAAAAAACACTATTTTAAGAATATTGTTAGTGGGCAGAAAAATACTACAGTATTTCTCTCAAAGCTTGGGTACAAAAAATGGACAAAACTGGTCAGAATTTGTGTTCATGACTCTTTTTAAGACTCAGGTCAAACCTATCTAATCTAATGTTTTAGATTACATGTGTGATGCTGAAGCTTCATTCTCCTTTAGTGTTCACATTCATACAAAATGTGTTTACAGCTAAAGAGCTGCTCAGCTAAAGGAGGCACACTGTACTTTAGACTTTCAGTTAAAACTATTTAAATACACTAATCCAACTACTTCAAAGCAGTCTTGCAGACATGCTGTGAGCAGCACATGAAGCCACAGCAACACAGTGACGTGTTTCAGGAATGTCAGATGCTAAAGGTAACTTGTTAAAATATTCCTCCTAACACACAAAGCTGTTAACAACCAAGCTCCATCATATATTAAACATCTTATTGTTCCATCCTTTCCTAACAGAGCACTTCACTGTCAGACTGCAGGTTTACTTGTGGTTCCTGGAGTTTCTAAAAGTAGAATGGGAGGCAGAGCTTTCAGTTATCAAGCTCCTCTCTTGTGGAACCAACTTCCAGTTTCCCCATCACATTTGATTCTCCACATTTACCATAAAATATTACTTCACTCAGTGTTGTTTCATTCTAATTTCATTCCACTTGATTTATAGAACAGTCACATCANGTGTGTGTGTGTGTGTGTGTGTGTGTGTGTGTGTGTGTGTGTGTGTATGAGTGTGTAGACACAGCAATACAAACATCTCACAGATCTGAGTGCATTCCATCAAAATAAAAGCATTTTATTCCATTAAAATACAGGAAATCTGCTGGAGGGATAACTCAGCAATTGTCAACAAAACATGGATAAAAGTTCCTTTCATCGCTTCTTTTTTTTTAATGGTGACGAGAAGTCGTGGACAATAAAAACATTCTGATTTACAACACTGTCATCCCGCAGAAAGCGACTTGACTCCACACTGATGCAACTTAAAGGAATGAAATAATAAAATCTTAATACTTTCTTTTTTTTTCTTGGTCTTTTGAAGAGCTTTGCAGTGTAATAACCAGTCCCAAGATTTACTGTCCTGCTTATTAAAGCAAAAGTGCCACATTTTGTTGTTGTTGTTGTTGTTGTTTTACTGGAGCTCAAAGTGACTGAGCTACAAAATAAAAAGTGTCATAAATATCTCCGACTCATTAAAGACCGTTTGACAAGACTCCACTTTCTATCTGATCCAACACTGTCGATGAAGTCATGTGGCACGATTCAACAAAACGACTCACAGTCACAGATTTTCATCTTCAAGTTTCCTTTATGCCTTCTGTCAAAAGGGATATCATTAAGGCAGTTTTACAGTGGATTTAGACATTTTCTTAATCTAGACTTTACATCGTGAATAAATCATTTCATAGCCTAAAACATAAAAGATTCTCTGGAGGAAAAAAAAAACTATATTTACAGTGAATGTACACTAACTTCAAAATAACTTCCCTTTAAAGCTGGAATCTTTATATACACAATGACTATTTGGATTTGCAACAAGGAGCCATGTAATAAATTACTGTTTCACTTTACCTCCTAACATATTTACAAGTTCATGGAACATTAAATACTTGTAAAATCTGATCTGGTGCCAGATGGCYGCTGTGCGTCATAGAAAAATAGTTTTCATTTTATAAAAGTATTGGCAGTGCACAGCTGAGTGAGTACACGGATTTAAGCTGATTTGTTACAAAAAAACAAACAAACCCAAAAGAGTGTCCATTACTTTAAAAGTTTTAGCTTATCTCATAAGCAGAAAGCTCCAGCTGTGAAGTGGTGTGATAAGAGCGCAGCCTCGTTCTCATCTGTTCTTGTTTGCATAGAAATATCCAGATGTTTGAATAAGAAGGCCTGGCTGCGGGTGAAAAACACACACACACACACACCTTTAGTCTGCAAAGGCTTCAGGTCTGTGAGCTTTAAAGTCAGACAASAGTCGGGCCAAAGTTTAAGGACGTGGGTTAAAAGAGGAGCAGCAGAGCCAAGATGGATGCCGGCAGYGTCGGAGCCCAGCGGGCTGCAGGGAGAGGGGCTCCGCTCCCCACTGCCCTGCTCGGCAGCTCCGGCGGGTCTCCGTCGTCGCCGCCGTAATCGTCGTCCTCGGAGGCGCTGCCGTCGTCGTACAGATCCGGGTCGTCGTAGCACAGCGTCTTCATGGAGTTCTTCACGAACTCGCAGATGTTCCTCTCCGCCCCGTCGCAAACGCAAGTGTCCAGCTTCTGCGCTTTGGGGATTTTACGCATGTTGGCGATGACGTTCCGACAGGCGTTGGTGCACACCGCCCCGCTGAAAAGTTTGCCACAGTGGTGCAGGTAGTCCTGCATGGCGAAGCTGCACTCCCGGTCCCGCTCGCACTGGCGCCGGGCTTCCGTGCAGCCCGTGCTGGTAGTCCTGGGCAGGCACGGCTCGATGGCGCGCTTGGTGCTGACGCACAGCGGGTCGTGGCCGCAGCTGCACTCCTCCAGGGCCGGGCCGTTTTTGGTCAGGTTGAGCTGCACGAGCGAGGAGATGCAGTGGCTGGGGCACCTCTTCTTCTGGCCGCTCAGGACCGGGCCGCACGCGCGGCTGTAGTGCTCGTACGCGTAACCGCACTCGGGCTCTGCCTGACAGTTCATGATGGCCTGCCAGCAGATCAGCCGCCGGCCGTGGTGGGACGGAGACGCCACGGATAGGGAGCCGAAAACGAGAAGCAGGCAGCCCAGAGGCCAAACGGGTCTGCAGACGGTCCGCGCCGACTCGTCCATGGTTCCAGCTCCCAGAAGCGGCATCAGCAAAACTTGCGCAGCGCCTCCACGGACATCAGTCCACGCTGGAGAGTGGTTCCGAGAGGGCAGATGGTGTGCGACAGGCCCGTGTGTGGGGGGCGTTCAACGGGCTGGCACCGCGCTGTGGAATCCCAGCTCCATAAAGCCGTCAGATCTGACCCGTTTGAGCCGGATTCTTCACCGAACCCATCCGCTACATCACGATTCAAGGTCGGGAGAACCAGAAGTAGAACTGGAGGAAAAGTTCTCCCAAAASGAAAAGTTCATAACATCCGAGCGACTCTGAGCTCATGAAGCAACTGGCTCCAGGCAGCGCAGCGGGTCCTCGCTGCGCTCTGCGTCCTCAGAGAGCCGACGATCAAAGGCGGACAAGWCCCGAGTGTCCTCCGCTGGAGCGCGCGCAGGACCATTAAACTGTACTTGTCCGCACGGGACTGCAAACAAATAGTGCGTGGAGAAATAAAAAAAACAGCAACTCTTGTAGGTCGTAAAGTGGTCTTCTACCCTCAACCCTGTTCCTGCCCTCAGCCCCCCCGGCATACATTAGTGAGACCCTTCTCATTGGTCGGCAACTTGTTGAAGGCTCGTACGTAGGAATGGGCGGGAGTTCAGACTGAGAGGAGGGGAGGGCGGTGTGTGTGTGTGTGTGTG
>NW_013952626.1:833763-843157 GCF_001266775.1 Austrofundulus limnaeus
CCACATTATTACAAATAACTTCATTTCTGGATATTTATGGTTTGATTTCTTTGTATGTATGGATCACTTGGGTTGTTACCAACATCTGGTGAAAATTTCACATCATTAGCACCTCTAGTAATATATTTACTGAGAAAAATGGTGACGTGTTCAATGCTGATTTTACCCGCTGAATTTAGGTCTGCAATTAGCAGATTTGCGCTTTAGCAGTCTGGTGCCCACCATTGGTCCAAACTATGAGCACTGATGAGAGAAAAGAAATGAGAATTGAGAATATGAGAGGACTGATGTCATAGTCTACCTGATTTTGTCACACTGACCAGGAGTCGGGTCAGTTTGGTTTATTAAAGACAATTTTCTGTATATTGGCCTTGTCTGTTCATTGTAGTTATTAAGTACAGCACAAACAGGAGCACTTGTCCCCGTTTTGTTTGAAAAGTTTACATTTCATGTCATCAGGTAAACTCAGAAGTCTCTAAGGAGATAAATTAGTCTTAAAAAGAAGCCACACAAGCCTGTAACAACATGTGTGTGTAAAGTAAGATCCACAAGCCTACTGTATAATCCACTCCTTTTAACTTGTTTATTTCAGCATCCAGAAAATTGTCATTTTAGGCCTCCAGTAATGTAAGTGTGTGTTTTAATATCAGAGTTATGTTCTACTGTTCCAAGTCAAAGTCTCGTCTATTTTCTAGAACCCAGTAGATCTGGGAAGGTCCCAATGTCCTAGCTTTCCACCAGCCTTGAACGCATCACTACATTTGTGAATCTTGTTGTATGCGTGTGGATCATGTTGTACACAAAACAGATCTTTGTGTGGGATTATCTGATTACTAAAGAGACACATTTATCTCTGTCTCTGCCTAATGTAAAAGGTACAAACTGTTGTGATACGTAGCTGACAGGTTGTGTTTTCCTCTCCAGGGAAGAGTTTCAGAGAGGAACAGTGTGAGGCATTTAATGGCCTAAACCTGAACACCAACAGGCTCGGTACCACCGTGGTTTGGGTTCCGAAATATTCAGGCATTTCTCTCAAGGATAAGTGCAAGCTCATCTGCCGGGCCAACGGAACCGGATATTTCTATGTTCTGGCTCCAAAGGTATTTATTTATTTATAATATAAACATAGTTCTAGCAAAACATCTCATGAACCATTGGGTAGATCCTGATGAAGCCGAAGACTGTGTCCAACCTCAGGGGCTGTGTCAAATGTGTCTTCTTTTCCCCTGTTTGAGGGACGTGTCCGACGGATCCTTCTCCGCCCACCATATCCCATGATATATTACGGGCCCAACCAGATTTTTTTTCCTGCTCCTAATAGTGTTTGAAGCAAAAGAAAAGAGTACAGTTTTAAATAAAAGTCTGTCGGTACAAAACTTAAAGGAATCCATGATTAGTTGTAACATTAGACTAGTCCTATAGTCTGTCCATGTGATTTGTTCTGCAGATCTATAACCATGTGTGTGATCTGAATGTGGCAGGTTGTGGATGGGACGCCCTGCTCCCCTGACACCTCAGCTCTGTGTGTTCAAGGAAAATGTATTAAGGCAGGCTGTGATGGCAAGCTGGGGTCTAACAAGAAGTTTGACAAGTGTGGTGTGTGTGGCGGGGACAACCATGGCTGTAAAAAGGTTTCAGGAATGTTCACAAAGCCTGTGTAAGTACTGAAACTTTCCCTGACTCTACAGCACATTGTGAAAATATTTCTATGAAAGGCACTTTATAAATGAAACTTTACTTAATTAAAATCATGTATTAGAATAATGCTGTCTGTATGAACCTCTGGTTGATTGTGTCACAGGTCCTTAAAAAACATTTCTTTATTTTCATCACATGGAAATAAAGAAATTGCCTTCCTGTTTCTGAGATCTTTGTTTCTATTGTTAAATTTGGAATCAAATAATGAGGTTATGTCATACAAGTTAAACAAATCCTAAAAACAATTCAGGGTTTCTCATTTCTGCTTCAGTAATGGTGGTGGGGTTTACTCTGATACAGGTTTTTAATTTGCCTCAGAGGAGGTTGGGAAAAAAAGAACCTGCAGGCTGTGTTGGGTCCTTAAAATCAACCTGTTTTAGCTTTATATCATCTTATCATAAACATACCCAGAGTGTTGCTTTGACTCATTCATACAT
The DNA here is from genome assembly GCF_001266775.1 of Austrofundulus limnaeus. NCBI lineage: Eukaryota > Metazoa > Chordata > Actinopteri > Cyprinodontiformes > Rivulidae > Austrofundulus > Austrofundulus limnaeus. Next base: position 835,899 of record NW_013952626.1, read on the forward strand.
GTTTGAGGAATCCTTCAATCTCCTGTGATAGCCGTGTGGAGCTGCCTAAACGTTTGCTGGGACAAAGCTCCGCCTACTTGTACAAAGCTCCTCCCTGAAAATCAGTCTGCAGCTGAGCTCCTGCCCCACAGACCCCCCCCCTCCCCTGAAGCATTGCTGTGATGATGTGCTGAAGTGGGAGTGTCAGAAACAGTAGGAGGTTCTTCAAGCCAATTTTAAGGCATTTAGATAGACTATCTTGCAAAAAAAAATTATTTATACAGTATTTTCAGAAAACTTCCTGAGAATTTCCTGAAATTTTCCTGAAGAATGCTTCTTTGTTTAGCCTTTTTTGAGGTGTGGCACACTCAGACTCTGACTGAAACCCTCTGTCAAGTAGGGGCGTAACCATAGGCATAATTTTCAGGGGAGTTAGGGGGGTTATGACCCCCATAATAATTTGATCCAGTCAATATATCCCCACCCAATAAAATGGCATCATTTGCTCAAACACAGTAGAAATTAACTGGTTAAGTAGACAGATGCAACTCTCTTGTTGTCTTTAGGTAACTTTGACTTGATTTAAAAATGTACAATGTCATGTTTTCGAGCATACCCACCCCCCTCGGTAGACTTAAAGTTACGCCCTTGTGTGTAACATTACATTGATCCATATTAATATATTGATTAAATGATTATTGATTCTGTTACACTGAGGCAAAACAGAAAATATTCATCCATATCTTCAAATGTCCCATGTGGATGGATATGGGCTTATATCTCATCATACTGATTGCAGGCTTGTAAATTAAATTGAAAATTGTTTCATGACAGACTTTGTGATACAAATAAACACAGAATCTTCATCCAAACAAATTCATAAATTATCATATTGTTGTTAAACTGGTGATTTACACCCCTACTGTCAAGAAAACACCAAACATTTGAAGCTAGTGACCCTCTAGAAATAGTAGTTTGGCCATGATTGACTGACAGTTTACAGACAAAACGTGTCAGATACATAGATACTTTTTAATAATAGTAAATCACAGTTTACCTTTTGCTAAGCAATAATGTAGCATGGACTTATTTCTAAGATATCATACCATTTAAATGGAAGAAAATAAATGTTGTCTTTATGTTCTTAGGGATTTGAATTTATTATTTAGTCAAAAACATTTGCTACTTGTTGTAGTCTCAACTAGTTTTCTTTGATAATTTCACATAACATTACTCATGGCACTTGAAAATAAATACTTTTTCCAACATTATAATGTTTTAAAATAAAATTTCAACTATTCTTTGTTGTTCAGGAATGGTTACAACTTTATCGTGACGGTGCCCGTTGGAGCCGCCAACATTGACATCCGTCAGCGAGGCTACCGGGGAATGATCGGTGACGAGAACTACCTGGCTGTGAAGGATCGACACGGCAGGTACCTCCTGAACGGCGACTATGTGGTGTCGGCCGCAGAGCGGGACATGCTGGTGAAGGGCAGCCTGCTGCGCTACAGCGGCACGTCCACGTCTGTGGAGACTCTTCAAGCCATCAGACCCTTGCAGGAGCCCCTGACTGTGGAGGTGCTCTCTGTGGGAAAGATGACTCCTCCAAGAGTGCGCTACTCCTTCTATGTATTGAAGGAAAGCAAAGAAGAAAAGACTCTTTGGAAAGAGGAGAAAAGTCACAAAATGCAAAACAGCATCTTGGTTGACGGTAAAAATACAAAAACTAAGAAGGACTTGAAGGTTAAGAAACCTGATAGTCACTGGCTAACAAGAGGATGGGAGGCATGCACGGTAACCTGTGGTCATGGATCACAAAGAAGATGGGTGCAATGCCAGAGTGTGGAAGGACATCCTGCTACAGACTGTGACAACAGCCAAAGGCCTGTAGCTGTAAGACCGTGTGGGGATCCATGTCCATTATGGGATGTGGGAACATGGTCCAGTTGTTCCAAGTCCTGTGGACGGGGATTTAAAAGGCGGCCGGTGCACTGCATGACTGACAATGGTCTTAATCTTCCTAGAGAGCACTGTTCTGGAAAAAGGAAGCCTCAGGAGCTGGACCTTTGCAACCTGAAGTCTTGCTAGAGCAGAGAAGATCTGGGGAACTTTTGAACAGAAAAAACATTTTGCTCAAATCAGCATCAGGTTATTTTGCTGATCTGGGAACAAGGACTGTTGGGTGCAGCTCACTTCTGTGTGATATGCCTTCTGACATACAATGGTCTTCAAATAATTGATTACTTTAGATTTGTCATATCAACTGAAGTAAGTCCAACTGTTGATTAGCTCAGTAGGCAGCTGTGGTTCTTGACCAAACGTTACTTTAACCCCTCCTAATTGCAGTTACTATCGGGGTATCTCCCCCTTTCCCACCCCAAGGTTTCTACCAGTGACGTGTGGTGAGGCTGATGGTTGGTTCATCAGAATCAGATTTGCACATTCAGTATATGAACTCTACAGAACAACTTATTCACCACATCATTGGCAGAAGTTTTGTTTCATAACAGTTATGTTTCATATTTCATACCACTATTCTTCACACAAACTGGGGCTCACTTGATGCACATTTCATTAAAACAAAGTTATTATGTCCTAACTTTACTTATAAAGTCCATGTTTTGCTCACAATATCCCATCTGAGTCCAGGAGCCTCATGCAGAAAGGATTGCACAGTTTTCACACTAAAAGTTGACGTACGGACAAATTTAGGAAAGTGCGCCACACCAAAATATTCAGATGTGTAAAACTGTGCGTACACAGGTTCCTGCGCACCTTTCCTTTATACATCCCAATGAAGGTGGAGCTTAGCGCACGTGAGACTCCTCCCCTGACACGCCTCCATTTAAATCTGTAAAATAGATATAAATGTGTCCAGAGTGTGAGATTCTCCTCAGATTGTCTCTCTGTGGGGTCAGAAATGAGTTTTAGATGCAGGAAAATTACACATTAAATGGAGAATGAGTGAGAAAACTGTCTAAATAAGCAGTGTGTCATTGTTTTATGTGGCGCATTCACACAGGATAACCAAAGCCTGAGATTTTCCTATTAAGTCTGGTTAGTTTTTGCCTATTTATTTGAACACGGCGTTGAACAGACGTTTAAAAAAAATAAAAATTAAATAAAAAAATTAATAAACATTACGTTATCCAGTTTTTCCTCTCTCCTTTCCTCCTGCGTTACAGCAGGTGATGTCATCTCTACGTACAGACCCCCACCCCACCCCCACCAGTGGGTACCAGTGGTAGTCTACAGATTTTTAGCAAAAATTATAGATTTTTGAGGCTCATTAGACGGTAAATGTCCAAAGGGGTTGACTCATATGAACAGCTTCCCAGCTGGTGAGGGTGTGCCCCGGCACGAGAATCTGCCCAAAGCACAGCTGCTGCACAACGACCACAACTCAGCTCAGCATCAGCCTGAAGGTTACAAACAGAAAAAATAATTATTCTTACCGTACAGTGAGACACCATTTGTATCTGATTTTACTCCCTCTCTTCAGCCTTTTTTATTTATTTATTTTTTTTATGTCGCACGTAATGTGTCGGGGTTTTTCTGGCCTGGGACCCAAAAGGTTTTCAACCATGTGACAAAAATATAAAACCAGTTTACAGACTGGACTGAGGGTCTTTGATCATTTTTAGGCTGATCTGTTTTCTTGTCTGAGGTTAAATGATTTTCAGTTTCATCATCGTTCAGTTTAAACAGTAAAAACTCAAATTAAAATAAAAATCTAACAGCGTGTTCAGACGCTCCTTACATCCAGAAAACACAACAGAGTCATATTTCTGTGGATTCAGGTCAGATTCATGACTTTGTGAGTTAAAACTGTACGAAAATATACACACACTTTCACGCAACATTGGTTTTGATACATCCCAACGTGGGAGTAGAACCTGGCACACGCAACTTTTTTATGTGTACGCACCGTTTATACATGAGGGCCCAGGTCCTGTCACAAGTTGAAAAAAATCAGGGTAAAAAGTGTGTGTCAGGACAACACAGCCACTCTTTGTGTTTCAGAAGAGCTTTAGTCTCAGCTGTGGTGTGGCTCTTATTTACCTGCTGCTTCCAAGTCCAGTTTAGAAAATAGTTTGAGCTTTAAAATACTGTATACAGTATAAGCTTCCATTCTAAAAGTCAGGTTTGGCAAGAGAGAAAACAAACAGATCTCTGCTGCACTTTACTTATTTTCTTTTTTTTACTTTATAAACTAAAAGTGTACAAAACAGGTACCAAAAACGCTGCATTTGGCTTGCTAACTGTAACTTCCTGTTACTTCTTCTGCAGCTCAGAGTAGTCTCTGAGCACTTGAGTGCCCCCTACCCTACCCAAAGAACCGCCAGCCTCCATTCGTGTCTTTTCTCAGCTGTTGTAGCTCACAGAACATGTTGCACACAAACATATTTATATATATTATAAACTTAAAACTGTGGAAAGTCAGGCAGACATTAAAATATTTATAAATCAGGCCAACAGGACAGGAGCCCATCATCCAGCAATTAGTTATTATGTAAACAAGCCAAGTATTACAAAGATCTGTTACCGCTGAATAAGTTTTTTTGCTACATTTAAGGATTTTATGAATACAACATACAGAACCCTATGTAATAAAAGTAGTGATAGTAAAACAATATCAAAAAGAAAAATAACAAATTATGCCTCCTATTTATAACAAATATTATTTTGATTATTTTCATTCTGACTTGTCAAATTTTTAAACAAATTTTATTTTCACTTTCATGGTTTTATCTTCAACTGCTTGTAGTTTTAACTGTTTTGGATATTCACAGAAATAGATTTTACCAACTTCTAGCCAAGATTCTGACATTTCTGTAGATCCACACAGTGTGTTAGACACATGTCTTTAACTAAAATAATTTTAGTAATTAAAGGAGAAAACTGAGGGTTTGTGCTTAAGAGATGAATGAACCAAACTTTGGTCACTTGCAGGCCGAATGTGGGCCTTGGGCCACCAGTTGAATAGCCCTGAAATGAGCTTGTTGCAGCCTCCAGATTCAGGAAGTGAGAAAATTCTGTGATTTTAAAGAAAATATTTAAAATTGTTTAACTTACATAGAAAATGTATTTATAGTACAAAGCATTGGATAAATATTCCAATATAACAATTTAATTTGTTTTGTCTTTATTTTTTGTTTGTTTCCTTGATGACAAGTGAGGCTCCGCCTTCTCTGCTGCTAGTGACCGCACATCACTGGTTTATACGTTCACACGTTTAATCCAAAGTCCAACAATGTTGTTATAATTTTTATTCAAAGTATTCTTCTTTCCAAAGCACACACGGACACATGTATACAAAACTTTGTTGTGTTGCACCCGCTTCGAATGTTATCATCTATTAAATGGACGTTATTAGCCATTATCAGTCCCATAGAATGGCTTCAGACTGTCCCAACTATGCCCCCTAGCAGGTTATCAGTCCCATAGAATGGCTTCAGACTGTCAGCTGGTTAATATATGAGGCATAAAACCACGAAGGTTACTTTCAGAGAAAATGACAGTTAGGGTTAGTGGTTAACCCTAACTCCGGCTGTAGCAGATTGTTGCATTCCAACGTATACTGCACTGATAACCCACTAGGGGGCACTGTCGGGACAGTCTGAAGCCATTCTATGGGACTGATAACCTCTAATAACGTCCATTTAATGGGCTGATAACATCTGAACCGGCTGTGTGTTGCTTAATTCTGATGTTGAACCTCCCAAAAAGCAACTTTTCCAAGCTGAGGACATTTTGCTTCCCATCTGTGGAGTGTTTGTTATTTAAACTTTCCTTCAGTCATTTTCAATATGCAATGACTGCTTGCAGTTTAACTGTAGAGTGGCTGAGTCAGCAAAAAAAGGCAACTTTAATCAAATCTGTCCATTTGTGTAAATTTGTTGGTTATTTTAGCAATGTCCTATTGCTACACAGACACTGGCAGCTTGGTGATAGAAACAATGTTTGATTCCTCATTTGGGGTATATTTTTATTTTATTTTGTTGTTGTTGTTGTTGTTGCACCTTTAGGGGGTCTCTCTGTGCATCTTTTACCATGTGACATATGAAGTGTTGTTTTGTCAAAGGGTCAAACTGGCAGCAGTTTAAAACCATGTTTCTTTAAACATTTCTTCAACATTCCAGACTTCAGTCTTATCTTCATTCCTGTGGACTCACATTTTCTCACTGTCAGAATGAAAACTGGTTCATGTCTGAAATGAGAGGAGCAGAAAACATTACAGAAAGGGTCAGAACATGAAGAAAGAATCCCTCAACTTATGCTGTTATACTGTATAAATTTATATTAAATACAAGAAAAAGAATCTTTGTGGGATTTAAACTGAGCACTTAGCTCTGATTCTTATTTTCACGAGGAACTGAGCAAAATGTGAAAAGTGATAATATAACTTCTATATTCAAGGTCTGAATGGTCAAAGCTGTTATTTTTTACTTCATTGAATTAGAGCAGTTTGCTGATATAAAACAAATTTAGACCTTAACAGCATAATCAGCCAGATCAGCTTTTCATCCATCCTAGATATCAAACTGAAAGTATTCAACCAAAAACACATTCTTATACATTTAAGTAAAAATTAAAGAATTCATAAACAAAGTCAAAAATCTCAAAAATTCCAAAAATAAATGTATTTAAAGAGGAATCTGTAAAGCAAACATTGTCCACTTCTGTTATGTTGTCAAACATTTAAAACTTTTCTAAAGCCTCGACAGAGGCGATACTTTCAGATTATATTTCTGTCATCAAATTAAAGTCATTGTCTCGATGACAAGTCCTGACCTGTACGAGGCTTAATATGTGTTTTTAACTCTGAAAAGGTTGATCCAAATATTCAAAAATATCAATTCAAGACCAGTATTAGGATTATCAATCACTCCAAAGAAGATGTAGGCACATGAATCACTGAGCTGAGCAGAACCCAATGTCAGGATTATCAAGAAAAGTGTCATCTTTTGAGTGAAATGTTCTCTTGTTTTGTGAGGTATTCAAACCTTTCCAACACTTCAAACACATACAGTACAGTATATGTGACCCGTCACATCGAAACCAGGATTAAGTCCAAGAAGGTAAATATAGTGTTTTGAATAAAATGTTAACAAAAAGTTCATTTTGTCAAAATATAATGAATAAAAGCCTTATTAATGTATCATTTGAATGAACTGTCTGAAATATAATCATAAAACTAAATTTTGAAGCACTTTTTTGAGCAGTAGCAACAAAAAAACTGATTTAGAGGAAAAACGCCTTAAAATGTTGAGATT
>NW_013952627.1:0-1014 GCF_001266775.1 Austrofundulus limnaeus
GCCTAATGAGCCGTTATTGACTCTGAAATGAGAATTGATCCCTGCTTTTACAAACTCTGTTGACAAATTTCTGTTTTGAATCCCACTTCAAAACCACCAAACTATCCTTTAAATATTTAAACAGGGCCACAGGACTTTGTTTTAGCTACATTTAGTGTAACTCACCACCTGCCATCTGCGCCATGTGCTGAATATAAAGTCTTTGTAATATAGCAGCATCGTATTTGTCACAGTGCACCTCGAAGGATTCTGACTAGTGTATTCGGTACATGAGGGTAAGAATATCTTAACACCAGGAGCAGATACTACAATATGTAAAAGTTACATGTGTAAGAGAAACAATCCATCATGGGAGGGAAGGAGGTGACAGAGGAGCGTTAGAGAAATGGCACAGCGTTACGATGACGGTCGTACCTGAAGAGTTCTTACCCCCCTATAGGAAGGAGAGGGGTGGTCTGCTTACTTCTTGAGTTAGCTCTACAATATTCTTCAGAATCAGTGTCCAATTAAATATGTGGTACGAGAAAAGAGCACAAATAAAGCTGTAAAATAAACACAAGAAAAATCCAGTTCCAACAAATAAGTGATGCACAGAAAAGTACATCATACACACAGCATTAAAAACTTTTCAAGAGCAACACGCAAACAGAAGATTTCTACACGCACAATGACACTCACAGACACACTGACCCTTCAGTCAAATTAAAGACAAGCCTTGAGTTTCCTTCAAAGGGTATCTCAAGTATAAACGTCTGAGGTGAACGAGCCCCCCACAGTGTGACGTTAAAGGAACTGCTTCGGCAGCCATTTTGCATAAAAGTTTGTCTAAAAAAATCTGGGAGGAATAGCAACCTTTGTTGGTTTCATACGAGTGGAAGTAAGACAGAACAACCTGCTGCAAAGGTCCACACTGACAGAGCCTTTTATATTAAAAAAACAAGACATGGTATTCAAATAAAACCAGAAAAATGCACAGTGTAGATCCAAAATAATGAAGTCATTTGACTAGAAAAG
>NW_013952627.1:7488-10540 GCF_001266775.1 Austrofundulus limnaeus
CTCTCTGCCATGGTTTGGGTTTGATGAGGGTGGTCGGGGCACATGATAATCCACACAGGAGAGAAACCATTTGTGATCTTTGTTGTCAAAAGTTTGGACAAAAGTCAGCTTTAGACAGTCATATGAGAATCCACACATGACAGAAACCATTTGTTTGGGATGTTTGTGGACAAAGGTTTGGACTGAAGTTAATTTAAACACACACATGATAATCCACACAGGAGAAAAACCATTTGTTTGTGATGATTGTGGACAAAGGTTTGGACTGAAGTCATATTTAAACAATCACATGATAATCCACAAAGGGGAGAAACCATTTGTTTGTGATCTTTGTGGACAAAAGTTTGGAGGAAAGTTAGCTTTAAACAATCACATGATAATCCACACAGGAGAGAAATAATTTGTGATCTTTGTGGACAAAAGTTTGGACAAAAGTCAGCTTTAAACAATCATATGAGAATCCACACAGGACAGAAACTATTCTTTGTGATGTTTGCGAACAAAGATTTTGACTGAAGTCAAATTTAAACACATGCATGATAATCAACACAGTAGAGAAACTATTTGTTTGTGATCTTTGTGGACAAAAGTTTAGACAAAAGTCAGCTTTAAACAATCACGATAATCCACACAGCAGAGAAACCATTTGTTTGTGATGTTTGTGGACAAAAGTTTGGACAAAAGTGAGCTTTAAACAATCATAGAATCCACACAGGACAGAAACCATTTGTTTGTGATGTTTGTGGACAAAGGTTTGGACTGAAGGCAAATTTAACACACACATGATAATCCACATAGGAGAGAAACCATTTGTTTGTGATCTTTGTGGACAAAGGTTTGGACAAAAGTCAGCTTTAAACAATCACATGATAATCCACAGGACAGAAACCATTTGTTTGTGATGTTTGTGGATAAAAGTTTGGACAAAAGTCATATTTAAACAATCACATGATAATCCAAACAGGAGAGAAACCATTTGTTTGTGACCTTTGTGGACAAAAGTTTGGACAAAAGTCAGCTTTAAACAATCACATGATAATCCACACAGGAGAGAAACCATTTGTTTGTGATGTTTGTGGACAAAAGTTTGGACTGAAGTCATATTTAAATAATTACATGATAGTCCACACAGGAGAGAAACCATTTGTGATCTTTGTGAACAAAAGTTTGGACAAAAGTCAGCTTTAAACAATCATTTGAGAAGCCACACAGGACAGAAACCATTTGTTTGTGATGTTTGTGGACAAAGGTTTGGACTGAAGTCAAATTTAAACACATGATAATCCACACAGGAGAGAAACCATTTGTTTGTGATGTTTGTGGTCAAATGTTTAGACAAAAAATCAGCTTTAAACCATCATATGAGAAGCCACACAGGACAGACACCATTTGTTTGTAATGGTAGTGGACAAAGGTTTGGACTGAAGTCATATTTAAACAATCACATATTAATCCACAGAGGTGAGAAACCATTTGTTTGTGATTTTTGTGGACAAAAGTTTGGACAAAAGTCAGCTTTAAACAATCATATGAGAATCCACACAGGAAAGAAACCATTTGTTTGTGATGTTTGTGGACAAAGGTTTGGACTGAAGTCAAATTTAAACACGATAATCCACACAGGAAAGAAACCATTTGTTTGTGATATTTCTGGACAAAGGTTTGGACTGAAGTCATATTTAAACAATCACATGATAATCCACACAGGAGAAAAACCATTTGTTTGTGATCTTTGTGGACAAACGTTTGGACATATGTCAGCTGTAAACAATCACATGACAATCCACACAGGAGAGAAACCATTTGTTTGTGATCTTTGTGGACAAAAGTTTGGACAAAAGTCAGCTTTTAACAATCACATGATAATCCACACAGGAGAGAAACCATTTGTTTGTGATCTTTTTGGACAAAAGTCAGCTTTAAACAATCAAATGATAATCCACACAGGAATTAAACCATTTGTTTGGGATTTTTGTGGACAAAGGTTTGGACTGAAGTCATATTTAAACAATCACATGATAATACACACAGGAGAGAAACCATTTGTGATCTTTGTGAACAAAAGTTTGGACAAAAGTCAGCTTTAAACTATCATATAAGAATTCACATAGGACAGAAACTATTTGTTTGTGATGTTTGTGGACAAAGGTTTGGACTGAAGTCATGTTTAAACAGTCACAATGTAATCCACACAGGAGAGAAACCATTTGTGATCTTTGTGAACAAAAATTTGGACAAAAGTCGGCTTTAAACAATCACATGATAGTCCACACAAGATAAAAACCATTTATTATTGTTCTTTGTGGACAAAAGTTTGGACAAAAGTCAGCTTTAAACAATCACATGATAATCCACACAGGAGAGAAACCGTTTGTGATCTTTGTGGACAAAAGTTTGGACAAAAGTCAGCTTTAAGCAATCAAATGAGAATCCACACAGGACAGAAACCATTTGTTTGTGATGTTTGTAGACAAAGGTTTGGACTGAAGTCAAGTTTAAACAGACGTGAGAATCCACGATTAGAAAATTGTTCACAGGCCTGCAGACTGATTGCAAATTGAAAAATTCTGTGAAGAAGTGTCAAATAGGTGCTTTTGGTGATTTCATACTGACAGCTAAAAGGGAGTTGGGCCTTCCTGAATGACATCTGCATTTACTGTTTTGCAAAAGGGTGCGAAAACTGTGTCAATCCAATGAGAATGTGTGAACACATTTGCAAGAAGTGTATTCTGCTCTGCTGAGATGGTGWTGATGAAGACTGAGAGGTTCCCAGTTTATTCAAACWGGWCAAACCAATCAAGAAAAACTGTAAGCTCTTTAAATTTTTTCTGTTCAGTTGCCTCCAACATTTAGCATAAAATAATATAATATTTTGAAACAGGTAAACAATCTAAAAACATCCTTTATGTAAAACAATTCAAACTTCTGCAGTTTTGTGATCACAAATTTTGACCTTTTACATAGCAAACAAAACAATTTTTTTTTACAAACATTTGTGACTGTCTGGGGCAAAGCCAGTCTCCCTGGGGTTATTTTTGAGTTATTTATAGGA